>NC_092821.1:106162459-106434959 GCF_023375885.2 Dermacentor andersoni
CCACGCATCTACTTAACTGTTATGGCCACATATTAAAGGCAGCTCCTTCATATAAAACCAGTGTTACATTCTTTTACTCCCCGTCTACCTGATGCTACTGAAGTTTTGCTTACTCTCAAAGAAAGAATTTCACAGAACTGCTCTTTCGACAAAGCATTATTCCAAGCTTGTGGCAAAGCGTGGTGATTTAGTTCACAACGATGCGCTCCCCTTTCAATCTGTTCACTCTATAGTGCTCTGATTCAAAGCAAAAATTGCTTTTCGACATAACTAGCTACTTCTATAGTCACAAGAAACAATGCTAATTATTGATGTTTATGTTGCCGATAACGTATACATGCCGCCTCGAAACACAGTGGGACGACAACGCAGATATGCCAGGCATCTCGTTCCTTTACTGATTTTGAAACTATTGTTAAATCAGTTACTGAAGTGCGAAAAGCTGCAATTTCACGAAATTACATTATTTTGAATGTTGTAGGACCTGGAGTGCCATGAAATCTGCCTTTCCGTGAATGCAAAGAGCGCCTACGCGAAGCCGTTTGGGCGAAGCACTCGATGGCGACGAACGGAGATCAAAAAATAAAGTTGAATGCGCGCGACCTGGGGGAAAACAAAACGCACGCGGTTGGCAAGGCGTATAAGTCGATGATTTCGCAGCACTCTGTGGCATCAACCCTATTGTATCTCACGTATCGCATGTACACCCTTGAAATTCTTTATTATTATTGCGCGACAGCCTCCTCTGTGTTTTCCGATCGCGCGAACATCGGCCGCACGGCGTGTCAGATAGTGGCCTTGAAGCACCGCGGAGTCACTCGATCCTGAAGGGAACAGCGCAACAGAATACACTTTCGCCAATCCCACCGCACCCCCCCCCCCCCCTTTTGCTGAAAGCTCGCTCACACGCCTTGTACTAGCGTGGCGCAAACGAAATATCTTCGATTACAGTACAGATCGGATGGTTTCACGTCGCATTGTTTTGCGCTCATTAATAAGGCTAACTCAATCGGTGCTCGAACACCGTATCAGAAATCATGGCGTACAACATGCCCTGTTTTAGGTGGCACCACATAGCTGCCTTACGTCACCACAAGCGGAGTGTAAAGTTAAACCAGGACAAAACTCCACGTTATCTACCACAAATCTAGTGCTGTACAACCCATTCTCGCAACGGAAGGATAGTACTAGGAATGAAAACTAGAAAAGACGCGCGCGGAAGACACGCACAAGCGCTGAAATCATTTCCCCGCTTCCGTTCACCGCGTCGCAATGGACGAACAATGGGAATTCGAAACACTCACTCACCCTTGATGTCGCTGAGTCGGAGGCGATCATGGCGATCTTCGAGGCAACAAGTCCATAAAAAGCGAGCAACACGCAGGAATATTCCAAAGATGTCACAGCGAAGCACACAAAGAACACAGAAAACGCAGGAAACTCTCAAGCTAACGGCGTGCACGAACTCGCCGGAATGCGCCAAGCAGCAACATCGCAAACGCGCAATCATACATGTACACTCATACAAATACACGCTTATATTATCATAAATTGTACCATTGGATAACAAATTATGTAATCTCATGTTATTACTGAACAATTGTGGCGATTTGCAAGTGTATAAAAGTGTTTTGCTTCGCTTTTTTGATGAACTACTTTCTTTAGCGCAGTAACGCTGTGCACCGGCCGGAGCTAATGGCATGCGCGGGAAAAGGCGCCAAATTCAAACGTCACAAACGCCGCGCTAATTTGTGCGCGCAAAGTTTTCGTCGTTTGGATTTAAAAAAAAAAAAGTAATGCGTGCCGCAACCATGCGAACTGAACTATTGACCAGAAAAGTACAGAAACGTCGCTGTTTGTGCTTCTTATTTCGACGTCATGGCAAACTGCGGGCGGTCTGTCGTCCCATTCTTTAAACATTTGTGCGTGTGCTCCTGCGCTGTGCGATTTGTCACCGAGAACGTATAGCAGCGCAGATTGTGCTTGGTGGCCGAGCAGATTCCGAACACATTCGCCAGCACCCCGTCTAGGTCACAGAAAAGAATTTGGCCTCCATGTGAAATATGAGCACCATGTCGTACATATCGGCCAAGCTTTTCGTTTCGTTCTGTATAGCGCGCTAACGGGTAAGCGAAACGCACTCTGTAAAAACGATGTTCACTCCTTTCTCCGCCGCACCCACCGTGGTGGCATAGTGGCTGAGCTGTTGCTCTACTAACCCGAGTGCTTGGGATCTAATGCCGGCCGCGGCGGCTGCATTTCGATTGGGGTGAAATGCAAAAACTACCGTGTACTGTGCGTTCGGTGCAGGTTAAAGGACCCCAGATGGCAAAAATAAATATGGCGTTTCTTACTACGGTGCGGCTCATAATCAAAGCGTGGTTTTGGCACGTCAAACCCCAGACTTGAATTTTGTTAACGTTCTCCGCCACCTTGATCATATTTAACATGGAGGCATGCAATGCCGTTTCCTAACACACAGCCAGGGCACTGGCCCCTTATAATGGACGCCGATGGAAATGCAGGATGCGTCCAATCATCGTTTGTAGGGACGTTTGTCTTCTGAAACTGCATATATATATATATATATATATATATATATATATATATATATATATATATATATATATGCAGGGTGTTTCTGCTAACTTTAGGCCGAGTGTAAACTCTATGACGACGCGACTAAATGCATGTTGCTCCCTTTGGTATGTAGCGTGTCGCGCTATTTGTGTATTTTTGCTTAATTAGCTAATTAGGCAAGCATAATTAACCAACTTCTGAAGCAAGGAAGTTAGGAAAGAAATTCCAATTAGAAAGTTGCAGAGCTGTTGGCAACACGTCCGAATAAACAGTTTCTGTCTTTCTATCTGTTAAGTATTATTGTTTTTCAGCTTACTGCGGATGCTCGCGAAATAGAAAAAGCACCACGTGACATATGCCCGCCTGCGAGTCGTGATTGCACTGCTCCTAAGCCTTCTGCGCACAAACGAAAACATGCCATTTAACCGGTGTGAACACCCGTCTGCTTATCGCCATCATGAACCGCAGCGAGGGAAGCACGTCGCTGGCGTCAATACCACAGCCAACGCCTTCGTCACTGCCCTGTTGCCTTTTAAGCGGCAACACACCCTGCTCGATGGTATTCTCGTTTGGGAGCGCTGCAAGCACGGCGCGCAAGCGGATATGTCAGGTGATATTTTTTCTATTTCACGGGCATCCGCAGTAAGCTGAAAAACACTAACACTTAATAGATAGAAAGTGAGAAATTGCCTAATAGGACGTTTTGCAAAGTGCTCTAGAGCTTTCTAATTAGAATTTTTCGCCTAACTTTGTTCCTTCAGAATGGCTAATTTTCTTGACTAATTAACTACTTAGGAAAAATACAAGAATAGCGTGACACGTACAAGAGTGAGCAACATGCATTTGGTCGCATCGTCTTATGGTGCATCGGCATATTTTTAAACTCTGAGTAAAGTTAGCTGAAACACGTGTATATACGTCTATGGTTCAAGTAACGTGAAACAACACCCTGTATATATGCAATGGTGATCAAGTGATCAGTAAACCAACATATATGTGCAAAAGACGCACACATACATATGTGCGTGTGTTTTTCACATGTACTTCGAAACTCAATATTGCTTGTGACTCAATTTTATTCAACAATAAGTTAACAGCATTTAGTCAACGACTTTATTGTTGGAAACTACTCAACAATGGTTCAATAGTCAATACTATTCAACAATATGTCAAGAGAATTTAGTCAATGACTTTATTGTTGAAAACTACTCAAAATTGGCTCAATAATACTCAATACTATTCAACAATATATCAACAGAATTTAGTCAACGACTTTATTGTTGGAAACTACTCAACAATGGCTCAATAATACTCAATACTATTCAACAATATATCAAGAGAATTTAGTCAATGACTTTATTGTTGAAAACTGCTCAACAATGGCTCAATAATACTCAATACTATTCAACAATATACCAACAGAATTTAGTCAACGACTTTTTTGTTGTGAACTGCCCAACAACTTTACTGTTGAATTATTGCCTGTGGTTTCAATAATTGTTGAGGTATTGTTGAAAGGCTATTGAGTCAACAATTCGTCAACAATATGCCAACAACTTTTCAACAGTCATTTTCATAAGGGTGAATCCTCGCGGAGGAGGAGGGTAGGTGGAGGCGCGCTGGGTTGAGCTCCACTGGCAGTTGCTGCGGGTTCTGTCTGTAGTATAGGCGTATTGGGTTTCAATGCCGTATGTGTGAGCGAAAGCATGCGACGCTGATCCGACGATGGCGGCTCAATATCACGCGCACAAGGGTAGAAAGCGCGGAGGAAGCATGCCGTCTTTCGTCGCACGCAAGGCAGCGTTGGGGGGATATAGGGGAGTCGTCATACTCCGGCGGCTGCTGCGTATGGCGCGAACAGCGCGAGCCCTATCTTGAAAGCGATCTGCGATGCGGACAGAGCGTAGGCGTCCAGGCGCACCGAGGGCCGATAGCGCTGTCGCACCCATACGCTTGCGCGTCACCGCCGTTCACTAAGTGAAACGTCACTGTAACTTTTTTTCTTCAGTGATGCCAGATTGAGTTGTCGATGCTGCTGCAACGAAACGGTGGCGCCCTCTGTTTCTGCTTAGGCCTCCTTTAGAGGCAAACACGAATCGCACCTTACGTCACCGTTCGGTTTCCCGCAGATACTCTGTTTTACGATACGATGCGTACATGTGACGAGCATCCTAAATAAAAAGCGCGAGTTACGCACCCAAAATGTGCTAGTAAACTGCATGTAGTGCAATATGCCGCCTCTGCGGGAACATCTGAGCACGAAATGAGCCGGCGGTTTGGTCGTTAAAGCCAGTCGCACCGGGTGCTCATACTCACGCAATATCCGGTACATGGTCAGACCATATTGCGGCACCAGAATGGCAGGCTACAAACCGTGCTCCGTCGTTCGCGAGCGCTTTCCGGAGCATACTCGAGAAGATACTCTGTCGCATTTCGGCAGCCGGCATTCCGCTGGCGTAGAATTTTCGATTGCGTCCTATGTGAACACAGCAAGGGCTCAGAACAAAAAAAAAAAACAAGCAAGTAGAGAAGAAAGTTTAAAACAAAAACAAGAAAAGAACAAAGAACGAAAGAAGGAATTAATGAAAGCAGGTAAGCAAATAGGAAAGAAATATTAACAATAATGAATTAAACTAAGAAGATAAGACAGACAGAAGCAAATGCTGAGTGAATGAATGAAAAAAAATTAAAGGAAAGAATCAAAGCTGATAGAATGGTTGAAAGAATACAAAAGTTAAACATTGAAAGAAAGAAACGAAAGAAAAGAAAGACAGAACAAAGAACGAAAGATTGAATGCGCCAAATTACGAAGGAAAGAAAGAACGACGTAAGACAAAGAAAAAAAAGAATTAGAAACATTAAAAAAAGAACACTACGAAATACGGAATGACAGAAAGCTCTTTTGCGAGTGCCGTTTCGACGTCTCGTTAACGCGAGGAAAAGGGTGCTTGCCTTCTCCGTGAACAGGGCTAATGACGCTTTACCCGTAGACTCTGATGGCAACTCGCGTCAATCTTTCTTCTTTAGAAGGCGGAGGAGGGATCGAGGCAGAGTAGGCCTAAAAGGCTGATCCCGGAGATTTCCATCGGAACTGAAGTCGACGTGCTGATATCTTTTCTCGCCGTAATGCCTCCCCAGATGCAACGAAAGCGATCGGGCCGTTGCTTCGTCATTTCTATTTATTCGCCTAAACTGGAACGAGACTGGGAAAAGCGTTAACCATTCTGCCATTTCTATCGGTGCCTTTCTTTCCTTCTTTTCCTTTCTTTTCGGCGATGCAGGAGTTGCACGGTCAGAATTTGTGTGAATGGCGATCCGTCGGGAGCAATTATTTATTTAAATTATAAAGTGGCCTTCAGATCAGCGTGCTTCGCTTTTTTTTTCAGTCAAATGACTCTTCGCACATTCGGAAGCCCGAATCGTCCAATGTGGCTCTTAGGAAAAATGAAATGGCACGTGTTGCTGGTCCCGCAGGTCTGAGTTGGACAGCGCGTTCGGGCGTGCGATTCGGGCTGTGTGGGGGAGAAGGGATGGTGGGCCTATTTGAGCATGCCCTGGTGTAGTTAGACGCACACTCTCCGCAGGCAGGGCATTTGTAGGAGTGTAGAGCAGGGTTAACGGTATGATGATGGCCTAACTGCGGGAGAGTACTGCTTTGTAGTTGCCACACGCAATTTCTGCGTCTAGGGCGAGGGTTCTTTAACGGGGCGGGAGGGGTGAGGGGGAGATAGAGTATGGTAGAGGACGCAGGATGGACTACAGTTCTGAAAGAGGCTGTGATAACACCCCGATATACGTTCTCTCTTCTGTTTGTGAACAGTGCTTGAAAACGGCAAGAAGGCTCCTGCTCAGCGATATCCTAAATTGGCTGCGAAACTCTGTCACGTGTCACGTGTGCACGTGGCAAGTGACACGTTCACCGGCAAATACAGGCTGACAAGGAAAGAGCGGGGCTTTGTGCTATTGCTAACTCACAGAAACCTGCCGAACTTGCAGGAGAGACAGCGTTTAAGGAAACTTGGATAGGCCATTCCTGCTGCATGCAGATCGTCGTATTTATGATGGAGGTGATTATGAGGCAGCTTAACAAAGAACGTACAATAAAATTGTAATTATGAAACAAGAACAAAAGCGATTTATGCAAGTCCAAAGGAAAAATGTCAGAAAGGTGATAAGTCAATTTACTGTAGCTGCAAGCGAGAATCGACAGCAGACGGGGAAAAAAGAAGAAAAAAAAAGGCTTACTGACAGCGGAGTGGGGTGACTGTTGAAAGCTTAAATAACTAATTTCTGTGAACAGACGGAAACTTGTGATTGTTGCTTTTAAGGAACAAAACAAAACAAAAATGAACCAATGCCGGATGTTGGGCGCAGGGGAATGTAAGAAAGCCACTCCGTCAACGTTTCGCACCAGTGCCTTGTGTTCCGAAGTTTGGTGTGACAAGCAGCTGCGAAAGGTAGCCCTCCTCTTCATCGCCACAACGGCACAGCGAGATTTCTGGTTCTTTTTGTTTCTTTCCACTGCACGGTTGGCGCCGCCGCTGGCGCGGAGGCGAGCGCCATATGGTGCTGCTTCTCGTGCCATCGGCCGCGCCATACCACACTGCCCCATCTGGGTGCGGAAATCGGGCATTGCGCAAGACACGCTGCGATTTCACGTCAGCTAAACTACTGCATCATTTTCAGGCACAGGTGTCCGGGGCCGGGGCGGCGGGAGGCGATGTTGTAAGTGTCCACCTCCATTTCGTCTGCTGCTGAAGGTCGAACCAGTTCGGATGGGGTACGCTTCAGAAGGGGACCGGCACCCCCAACCAGTCAGCACTGCAGCAGCAGGCGAAGTGAACATGTCAACTAGGCGGACGCTTGTACACTTGCAGAATGCTATCTAAACCCCAACCCCTAAAAGCTTGTGACCTGACCGGGTACGGACGTGTTAGAACGTACGAGAGTGCGCGCTCTTCGCGAAGCACGTGACCACGGACAGAGCTTAGCTTGGAGGAACGGACTTGTATACTTCACAATTCGGGCTAGGAGGCGCTGCGGACGCTGCTGAGAGTGGCGCTGCTGGCGGGAGCAAGGGCTAAATATCGACAGGCAGCGCGTTCGCCTAGGCGTGTTCTGTAGGGCAGTACGGGCTGCAACACTGTGTCTGCCGTGCACTTCTCCGCAAAAGCTAGCCGTTCAGTACCACAGCCGTCTCGAAAACACAAAGGGTCGACACCTGCCCGTGACATTCTACATATTTTCGGGCAGGTAGTGAAAAAAAAAGAAGAGAGAGAGAATACAAGTGCTCATCCCTGCTGCGGTTGCCAGTGGCAAGTATGTCGCGCCTGTTTGCTTTCGCATGCCAAATTATTTAACGTTCTTGGATGTGAAATTTTTATCCGTGTTGCGTAGTCAGTCGAGAGGGCTCTCGCGTGTAACACGTGTCAATTATTAAAGCGAAAACTTCTCGTAGCCTGCGTTGGGTGCCGCCCCTGAGCGCTGGCAGGAGTGGCATTTTCACGCCGGTGCAGCAAATGGCGTGATGGGATGCTATATCACTTCATGTTATCAACGAATACGATATAACCGGCAAAGGGTCCGTCAATGACTTAAAAAAAAGAAAAGCGTGAATAAACTTTGACCATCGCATAAAATGGTTTACCATCGCGTCGTGTCACACATCGACTGTAATGCCTTCGAAATGTCGAAATCCATGAGGAACCTATAGCCCTGTCAATGAGGGAGCACTTTGAAGCGCTTTCAATTCCAGTACAGTTCGGGTGCTTACACACGGACACTTTCGACCTCGGTGTTGCAAGATCCGGATCCAGTAGATCGAGATCGTAGGCTGTCGAATGCACCGGAATAACTGAGCGAACTCAACCAGCTCGATCCGGACTGTTGGACCGCGCACCAGCTTCCATTCTTGATCGCGACCGAAAAATGCGATCCGTATCGGGCTTCATCGCAATCGAAAGTCCCCCTGTTTCACGCAATCAAAGTCACCCTGTTTCAGCGGTGTTAAAGAACGTCTGAGAGCCAAAGCGATTGAAAACTGCCGCTGCCCTGCTGTCGTAACACAACTCGCAGATTCAAGATGTCACACAATAGGGTCCGCATTCTTTCGACGAATGGGCTATGCCAACTCGTACGCCTGCGCTAAGTGCTCGACTGGTTGCGACTTGCTGCTACAGGAATGTTGCCTATCAAGCGCACGTCACCGAACAAGCACGACAAAGCACAATCTGCGTCGCACGCGCAAGTCAGCCGACGCTCAAGGTGTCACTCAAAGCACGTCCGCGTAAATGTGCAGCGATATTCTCGTAACAACAAGCAAACTGTCATGGCTGCGCTACAAGACGAAGCAACAACGCTGGCGCGAATAATGGCAAGCATTACGTAAAACGGCAAACTTTCGCATCCAGACTTGCGTGATTCTGCAACGGCGGTTATCCTCGACTCCATGCGTTCCTTTTCGTACCAAGTATATCTTCTCCAAGTGTCCTAAACATGGTTTTTAAAATTAGATCGCAAAAAGAAAGGGTAGCGGCTCTGACAACATTCGCGATTCCGTTCTCGCATACGGTATGCGTTCTGGTCCAGCAGATGCCTTACAGTGATAGTTATTAAATCCTTGCGAACAGGTACCGTTACTTCAGCATTGAAGGTAGCAAAAGCCATTCCTCTGCGCATGTCTGGGAGTAAACAAGACCTACCCAGCTACAGACCGATTTCATTAACCTCTAGTTGCAGTAAGCTTTTAGAACGTGTCATCTACAAACATATTATTGAGCTTGAAGCCAACGATATGTTAACAGCCTACCAGCATAGATGTCGCAGTGGCCCTAGCACCATCACGACGATACCTGAACTTGCTCACGACATCTGCCATGCCCTAGACATAGGCCTCCAAATCGATGCTATATTTGTATACTTCTTTCAAGGCCTTCAGTACAATTGGGCATTCAAAACTTTTGCATCAATTAAATAGCATTTTTAATAACCGTAGCCTATTTACCCAGATCTCTATTTTTCTCTCAGATAGGTCGCAATACGTCTAATACGTCTGTTTAAGTTCAGCCAAATCGGCTGCGGCTGCCGTTACCTCTGGTGTTCCGCAGGGTTCAGTTTTAGGACCAATTCCCTTCCTCCTGTATGTAAATGACCTGCGTGACAATGTGCCATCAACTAAAATCCGTCTTTGCGCCGATGACTGCGTTATCTGTCACACCATTGCCAGTGATGAAGATCACGTCGTTCTGAACAGAGCATTTTGCAAGTTTTCTATCTGGTGTAACAAGCGACAGACGAATGTTAATTTTCGCAAAATTGTCTCTGTGTCCTTCTCGACGCATACTACACAATTGTGTCTTTCTTATTGTTTCAACGGCTTTCTGCTAAAAAATGTATCTGAATATAAGTGCTTTGGCATTCTATTTACACACGATTTATCCTGGTCCGAACATACTGAAGCAACCAACTCTGCCCCTAAAGAAGCAAAATTGCTCAGTTACAAAACTCTGGCGCCGCTCATCTTGGAATACGGCTGTACCATTTGGAACCAATATTTGAAATACGAAATAAAAAAAAAAAAAACTCGAATCTGCCCCTAAAAAATAAAGCTATCCGATTTATATACCAGCGTTATGACTATGACTTCTTACACTCTTCTAAACTTCCCTCCTTGAACCTGTGTTCCCTAACAGGGCAGCGCCACGAAGAAAACCTTAAACTGTCTTAGACCACTGTTAACACTGAACGTCGCTCATCTTTGCAATGCACTAAGTTTGCTAAAGCGTCTATAACCCCGAATTTTCAGCCTCTAAATATCGCACATCTGCGCGCCAGGACTTACAAATTCAAATAGAGTTTTTTTTTTTTTTTTACCCGATACATCGACATGTGGAACCAGCTGCCCCCTAACATTCAAAATTTTCCATTTAGCAAGTGCGTTAGGGCAATCACTGGCTGCATACCTTGTGATTCTTAGGTCCATGTATTGTAGGCAGCATATGTAGGTATCAGGGCCGTGTTTTTTTTTTATAGATTCATTACACTTGTGTTTTCTTTTGTGCTAGGTACCTTTGATTTACTCGTACCCCGCTCCTGCGATAACCCTCTTAGGGTTGCAGTATGTATGTATATATGTATGTATGTATGTATGTATGTATGTATGTATGTATGTATGTATGTATGTATGTATGTATGTATGTATGTATGTATGTATGTATGTATGTATGTATGTATGTGTGCAAAAATAAATAAATAAATACATTTATTACATAATTAATTTACCAATAAAGCTGTATAAATTCATAGGCGGCTGCCGGCCTTACTTGTTTTTGTCACTGCTTGACAAAAACAGTGAACGAGTAAAATGTTGACGCAACAAAATATATTCAATATTTTCAATACTTTTCTATAGTTTCAACTTCAATATTTTCAACAAACAAACAAACTAACAAACAGACAAAGAAATAAACAAACAAGCAAGCAAGTAAACTATAATTGTAGAAATAAATAAGTAAATTGTAGGAAGGGCGATCAACGCTGGCCAATCATCATTACCAGCGCTAGTCACGGAGTTCGCCGCTCGTGCTGGGACATTTGTTGCTGTTTTACTGCCGCGTTAGCCGTTCTCAGTCCGTAGTCAGTAATCCTCTTTCCAAAATAAATAAATAAATAAATAAATAAATAAATAAATAATTAAATAAATAAATAAATGAGAAGTCTTAATTCAGGGCACAAGGATGTTCGCGTAGTAATCAAGTAAACTGCCGCATAGGTAAACAGCACGGGGACATGGTTCCTTTGCTGTGTTCCCTATAATTGACACGCTTTTACCTTACGTTGTTTATTTATTCTTTTACTACACTCACGGACAACATTCTGTGGCAATGAAGGGAAAGGTACAGAGGCGAAGCGCGCAGAAGTGAGAGCGCTTCTGGAAAGAGTCCCGTGTTTTCATCCACGTTGGTTTAAACTAGGGAAGAGAAAACATAAACACCTTATTAGCAAAAGTCCTACAAGATAGAATACAACACTGAATGTAAAAGTTTACTTATTTTGCGGCCTTTCCCTTCCACGTCTGGGCAAACGTGAAGCCATCGCACGTGGAAGCTGCGTCGATTCAGCGTCTGCTCCGAGCAAACAAAAACACCGTCAAACGCTGGCGGACTACTTGGCGCCGTAACACATGTGCAGCAGACACGTGCCCATAGTTTTCCCTCCATTGCCACAGAAAGTTGTCCGCGAGTATACATTTGATCAATCACAAGTGGACATCCCGCCTTCTGCTAAGAGTAAATTGCCTTCTACGCGCGCGCCCCTTCCCTCCCCCCCCCCCCCGCACGCACACACACACACTTCTCCCCTCCACCGTAGATAGACGTCACCCTTTCTTCTTGTCCAGGAGTGCACGTGAAGGTCAAGACACAAAAGATACGCGTCGTAGTGAACGTCCGGTTCCCCTTATCCCTTAACTCCCAGGGAAGTCAGGCTGAAAGAAAAGAAAGGAAAAAAAATAGAGCGCCAGAATCCGGGCGCTACAGAAAGCAGCAATCGAGAACCGCTCAACTACAGCGCAACTGCCGCCTCACTTTTCTTCGGGGTCGCTGTCAACGGGGTATTGATAGGCAGCACAAAAGGGATGGCCTTTCTCCGGCGAGACATATTGCCGTCGGGCTTAAGGCAAGGACATCGCTGGAGCTCGTCTCCTTTTGGGTGATTTGGTCGCATATCTTTCTTTTCTCCTTTTTTGATGCTAATGGGGTTCGCTCAAGACATGACACGCGCGGAAGTGGAAACAAAGAGAAACAATTAAGAACGGAAGGAAGACAGGAGTGAAGAAAGAAACAGGAAGCGGTGAGGTTAACGAGAAGCACGGCCGACTTGGTAACCTTTGCTTTTGAGTTTCGCACGCTGAACTGACCTATATACTCGAAAGATTCTGATGCTTACACATTGTTCGCTGCATTGAAGAAAACGGAAGAGAAGCAAAGAACGAGGACAACTTATTAGAGGAAGCGCAGAGAGGTGTGCCTGAGGTAATAGTCATCTAGCCAGCTACTTTGTTCCGGAGGAAAGCAAAGAATAGAGGAAAAGAGGCACGATGAGCGACGATGAGGATAGGTAAGACGATGCAACTCTAGCACGTTTGCGTCACAAGGGCCTGTTAACAGCCCTGAATATATATTTACCTGTGGCAAAGAAAAAACAATTCCAAGAGAGCCTTGATGGGTCGTTTAGTCCATATTTTGTGAGGCCAAAGGCGGAGTAGCAGTTCTAATGCTTTAATATTAGGAGTGCCAAAGTGAAAAAAGCGTATGTGTGTGAAGTGTGAGAGCCTATATATATATATAAATTATCAAGTTGTTTATTGAGAGGGTACGTAAGAGAGCGAGAGGTCGAACTCGGTGCGGCAGTCAGAACCATGCGAGCAGTTACAACTGGGCCTGTGCGCAAGGCGCTCGTCGTGCGCCTGACGGATCGGCACTTTTTCATTTGGTAGAATATGCTGGAGGTACGGCTGGCTAACTGGCGGTTCTTCATCGTTACAATATATATATATATATATATATATATATATATATATATATATATAGGGTGCGATGGAGGACGTGCATTGAGCCAGCTCCTGCCCAACACTTCGCAATGCAGTGAACGCTCTCTTTTAAATCACGGGTCCAGGAATTCAAAGAGGTGCGACGTTATGCCAGCGCATTTCTCTCGCGTTTGCCTCTAAATCACTGCTGAATATTGTTTCACATAACTTGGCGTTGGTCATTGGGGCTATGACGTAAAGGTCAATGCCTGCCGTTTCCATTCACATTCGGGACAATTGCAGCAAGTACGTCAGGGACTTTGCGGATGTCGCAGTCTGGCGAGTCCACATGCCGAATGCAAAGCAAATATTGTCACGTAAACGCAACACTCAGGCGTGACCCGTGCTTTCCTTGGCTCTTCGCAGCAGTTTGAGTCGACGGCAGTTCCGGACAAATAAACTGCACCAATACTGAAGACAGTATAATCAAATCAGGGCCGATTACAGACACAGTGCATATTCAAAAGCGGTGAACTGGTGGGCCGATACTCACGACAATGCATTCTCAGTGTCCCGTCAAGACTTCTTATGAGGTTTATAACGCGGATCGATTCTGGAGGTCCTAGAACAACACAGCACCTACACGCCACGTAGCGTCAACCAGCGGCGTTAGGCAAGTGTTTCCAACAGCATTTCGCAGCGTATTTGCCTTGAAGGTATCGCTTTGCTTTGACAAACATACTCCGACGCTTTGTGCCCATTTTAGAGCGCATCTCTTGGGTGCCCTTTCCTGCGGTGAGCGTCGTCGTCGTCCCTCGGCGTCCTCGTAACAGAGCGAACGAGCACAGCGAAGGATGAAAGAACGAACGTGGAGTCCGGATGAAAGACGGCGATAGCGAGCAGAGCGCGAGGAGGAAAGCGGAGGAGGGTGCAGCGTAATTCCCACGAGGCTGAAAGAGGAAGCGGAGGGTACGGCGAAAGCGTCAGAAGAAAAACGCAAAGCCCCTTAAACTTCCTAAAGTAGTGCCACGCTTTGAAGAATTCCGCCTCCTTCTCGCGCGTCGCTATTGACCTAATAGCATCATGGGGTCCTCGCGCCGTGCTTCAGCGCCATTTTCGCTCGAAAAGCGTCTACGCAGTGGCAAGGAGCATGTGTTGGCGCCGTGGCTACGCTCAAGCGGTGCAGGCGGCGCCACGGTCGAGGAAGGAGCGTGAAAGATAGGAGAAACGAGGAGTGAAGACGGAGGAGGAGAGTGTCGCTACTTTTCGAAGTTTAAGGGGCTTTAGAAAAACGTAGTGCCGTGGAAGACGGCTTTGCGGCGACGATGGCTACAGGATGGCGCCAGAGTAGCGTGTATGGTCTGTTCACCGATGAAGCCAGCGATGCCATATACGGAAACAAAGCACTGCATGAGCGGAGGTCTCTCTGCAGCGGCTGTTGTGAACCGCGCCCGCGCGTTGTCCACGCGCTGCTTCTTGCGATCTTCCGATTGGCGAAGCAGACGCGTTTTTGCAGCGTGCCGCACGGGAGAGATTGCCCGCGCCAGCCAATAAATATATGGCGAAATGAAAGCACTTATAAAGCTGCGCTCAAATTTCGCAATCGTGAGTATCGTAATCGTCGGTGAAATATTTTTATTTCTTTCTTCTCTCACCCTTACCCAGGTCGTTCCCGGGTTGAACAAAGGTGACTCTCCTGACATACACACTGCTATCACTCACCTCTGCTTTCTCTCCAAATGTTGAAATGGCTGGGAAAAGAAAAGACATGACGAGGTGAAGCTTCAGAATACGTTGCGCAAGGAGCAGGTACTATGCTGCAGCCTCGCTTGCCTCTTCCTCTACTGCGGTGAAGCAACGGCATTGTTCCCGAAAATGCTCCAGGCCAACAGATCGCATGTTAGAACAAATCAAGTACTTCCTTTCTACAGCGTTCCTTGAATGATTCGTTCATTAAACAGTTCGTTCGTTCGCTCGTTCAGTCAGCTTTCTACCTTCTTTTACAAATAAGCGTATTTTTCTCATACTACTGATGATGTTTTGTTGTTTTCATAAATTTTATCTTCCGTCCTAATCACCTCGACTAACACGTCAGGCGTTTCACATTGATAACATCTGCAGCTCATATTAAAGACGTTTTGTCTTTATCCTCCTGCCCAGTGTGCTCAATGTGAGCCAGGAAAAGCATTTTCTTGTCATTAACATTTCGCGGACAGTGCTATATGTACGCAGAAATTGAAAACCTGGCTTGCAGAGCTGTAACCGCGCAGTCTGATGGTTTGCTGAAGTGGGGCATCCGGCAATCCATGGGCAATCTAAATACAGACTGACGAAGTTTCGAAAGAAATTCGGAAGCCATCCTATTATGATGAAGCAAGAAGTGTTTACTATTACTTCGGCGTGTTTTCTCAGAGGCGTGCGGGAAATAGCTGCGCAGAATGGCGTACACAGGATACGGGTTTCAGCCTTGTAGCTTCATCTATTTGTCTCGGAGGCTCACTAAGGGGCCGGCATTGCATTTTCTTTCTTTCTTTCTTTTGCTTTTTTGTAAATGATGTACGAGGATTCGAATGCCTACACCAGTCGCACAACATATGAGTTTTTTTTTCTAATCGACAAATTTATTGCTATTATTTTTGTTCAGCGGAAATGATCCAGCCATTAAGACGCTTACGCGTGATCCCTGAGAACATTAGAGCCGTTTAAATGATTTCGCAAGGACAACTGACGCATTGCGGCAGGCCGGTATAGTTTATGGGGTCTCAGAGAACAGCTTTGGAAGACCGGTTTACTCCGATTCCCTTTTTTTTTTTTTTGTTTCTTTCTCCCCAATTGTTTTGACGAAACGTGCCGAGTGTTCGCACAAACGGTAGTTCTGCGTAGTCTTCACGATAGCTATTGCGACTGCATCGAGACAGACAAACAGACAACAAGACTGAAATGAGGAAGAGGAGGAGGAGGAGGAGGAAATAGAGGGAGAAGGCAGGGATGTTAAAGCGACGTTACCCAGAGGTACACTTCCTGTTTCTTTTTTCGCTTTATTTGTTTCTTTCTGCACAGGAACAGAAAGAGGAGCAAGATCAAAATGCTTAATGGCCTGACAAAGGCCATTGCTCCAAATACAATGCGGTACACAGGCCAGCGTGCGCATTATGAAGAGAAAAAAAAAAGAGCACACACGCGAGCATATTTATGCACAGGAGAAAGAAAAAGGTAGTTTACAAAGAACAAATATTTCTGGATGTTTGCACTTGCTTCGTAAACATGAAAATTATGAAATGTACACAATATGGCGACCTGAACTGTAGCTACACATACTTTTACAATACCACACTTATACTGTCAAACCATTTGTGTCAAGTTATGGTTGCTCAACACATGTAATTTGAATAAATAAACGATATACATGAAACACGCAAAATAAGAAAGAAGACGTACGTAAGTATGGCGTCGCGTAATGCTTTCGGGTTAGACATTTCGAAGGAACACATAAGCGCATTTAAGGAACATTCAACAAAATTCACTCTTATTTTCTGTCAAGGCCATTTTAAACCTTATTTCTGAGGTTGTGTTATGTATGTCTAAGAAGCAGTTGATTTTATCTAACAAAGTAGGCGCCTGATATGTAGTATGTTGCCGTCCATAAATAGTCTGTATCTTCGGAGTCCTTCTGACATGGGTGCAAAAAGGATACGGAGAACGCTGGAAACCTTGCAAGCAAAAAAGCCTATTGCACTTTATATATATATATATATATATATATATATATATATATATATATATATATATATATATATATATATATATATATATATATATATATATATATATATATATATATATATTGGAACAATTTGAGATAGTATACTTGATTGGATTTGAATATATGATGCTTTAGATAAAGCGCTTTCGTCGGTAGCTCAGGCAAGGGGCTACAATCACCATCATCATCAGCCTGGTTACGCCCACTCCAGGGCAAAGGCCTCTCCCATACTTCTTCAAAAACCCCGGTCATGTACTAATTGTGGCCATATCATCCCTGCAAACTTCTTAATCTCATCCGCCCACCTAACTTTCTGCCGCCCCCTGCTACGCTTCCCTTCCCTTGGAATCCAGTCCGTAACCCTTATTGACCATCCGTTATCTTCCCTCCTCATTACATGTCCTGCCCATGCCCATTTCTTTTTCTTTATTTCAACTAAGATGTCATTAACTCGAGCTTGTTCCCTCACCCAATCTGCTCTTTTCTTATCTCTTAATGTTACACCTTTAATTCTTTCCATAGCTCGTTGCGTCGTCCTCAACTTAAGTAGAACCCTTTTCGTAAGCCTACAGGTTTCTGCCCCGTACGTGAGTGCAGGTAAGACACAGCTGTTATGTACTTTTCTCTTGAGGGATAATGGCATCCTGCTGTTTATGATCTGAGAATGCCTGCCAAACGCACCCCAGCTAATTCTTATTCTTCTGATTATTTCCGTCTCAGCACCCTTTTTTGCAAAATAACGAGTTTAGTAGAATTGGTCAACGTCGTTGTTCCTCACAGAAGCGCGCAATAAGAAAGTCTAGAGTAGAAAAGAGTATAGTAGAGCGTTCTTTTGAGCTACGTCGGTATTAACTTAATTTGTACATGCATCCAATGCTTCTACTTAATACGGCCATTAACTTTGTATAGGTTCGTTCCAAGATAGGCCTTCCTGAAGGCACACTCCCAAGAATTTTTGAGTCGTAACTTGTTCTAATTCATACTGATCCGAGACGAATTTCTTCAACTGCGAGGCACTTTTTTTTCGAGGAACCCGCATGGGTTTCCTTCGTAGGAATTTGCTACGTTTGGGTGTATGTCTAATTTGCCTTTATTGATTACTTCTGTCCACCTTGCGGGTTTCCGCAAAACTATTACGTCAAACTCTTGACTTTGCTTCGAGTTGTGGTCGAATTCTACTTCGCCACAACTGGTAGATCGCATGCCCCGGAAAGGCGGTGGTTGCGGGTTCGAGTCCCGGACCAGGATGAATTTTCCTTCAACTGCGAGGCTTTTTCTTTCGAGGAACCCGTATCGGTGTTCTTTGTAGCAATTTGCTACGTTTGGGGTGATGTCTCATTGCTCCATTTTTAATTACTTCTCTCCACCTTGAGCGTTTCTTCATAACTATTACATCTAAGTGGAAATCTCTGGCACAAGTCTTCGTCCCGCATTGGCCCTAAGTAGGCAGAGGATAACGCATATGCCTATAAGGGTCCAATGGATGCTTCTTCGGTTGACAGCTATCAACAGGGCAATGTGCCCGCGCCATCTTAATTGAGGATGAGAATTCACAAGCAGTGAATTCACGGTAAGCGATGCTATAGAAAACGAAGTAGGCGAGAATTGGTGTGCGGACCTGAGCTACGCGAGGGGGTTATCCATGCCGAGGAATGGATCTTTGACGGCAAAGAAGGGTGCAAATTCCACCTTTTGTTACTTAAAATGCAAATTGTTTGCAGTAGTTAGCAATGCAGCTTGCGGTTAGTGATTGAATAGAATATTTCTTTGTTGGCTTCGTCTTTTGCAAGCTGCAAAATATAAGGGATTTCCGACATAGCAGGGAAATTCCTCTCAATTTGTTTTGAAATTTCTGTTTCTTCTATTAGTATATCTCCATCCTGTTTGCGTAACATATCTCTTGTTGGAAGGAAATAAAATTTCATTTCTCTTTAAAACCACAGTTCTGTCCAATTGCACGGTCAGTTGCCTGTTCATCTACGTTTTCTTTTTCTCGACTGCACCGTTTCATTCTCGCATCGACAGCCTCAATCGACCCATAAAAAAGAAACCTCTTCAGTCAGCACAGAAATTCGATCCACCTGTTCATCTCTCCAGTAATGTTGACGTTGTCTGTTTCTATTCTCAGTTTTCTAACGAAATCCCCACGGCAGACACGGCTACTATAGGTCAGATTTCATTTTCAGTTGTGTAGCTCCGCCCGAAGGAAATGATGAAAAAATGAAAAGAACATGAATACCTCCCCACACTCCTAAGAAATGAGCCAAAGCGAAATAAATGCACCTACGAAGACAGCCTATATCGCAGTTCCGTCGTTTAGTAGCCCAGATTTTCCGTCAGGCTGCTGAAAACATTACCGGCTCGTTTTTTATTTTTTATTTATTTATTTATTTTTGTTCCTCTTTTGAAGGTTGCCTGCGACCGCGCTATATGTAGCCTTCGAGTGACAGATATGGGTCCGTGCCTGTCTGCAGACGTGAGACTAAAAGGGATTCTCTTGTTCTCAGTTTCAGAGCCGGATACCGTTTATACGGCTTTATATCTTTCTTAATTTTTTTTTCTCGCGCGGACGACAAAATTATGGCACCCACAGTGAAAGCAGCGAACTAGGCCTAAGGCGCTCTCTAAGATGGATGGTACGACCTTCGCGGGAAGGTTCTATGGCAAGTTCTGGTCGCTGAAACGACCACCGCGGTCGTATATTTGCTCGCAGCATCTTCCTTTCGTTCCGTCCTGTTCGCAGGTGCGGCGGTTTCGCAAAAACTGCCCTCTCTTTGTCTGCCATTTTGTCGCTGTCGTTGTTGTTGGCGATGTAGAAGCTGCGGGTTATCCACAAAGAGGTCATACGATGGGGCACTGGGCCCGTTTGCTCCGTAGCCTTTGTATAGGAGGTCGATGTAAAGGGGTTCGTTTTTGCTGTTGCTCATGTATAGGGCGACAAAGTGGGCAAGAGCTTGTGAAAAAAGTATCTCTCTTTCTCTATCTGTTGTATTTTGTTTACTGTTTTGTTTTTGTTTTCTGACGGGCTTTGCTATGAGCCCGTTTTGATACTTATCGCTATCTCTGTTTTTGTCGTTGCTGCTCGGAAAGTTTCGCTATACATCTCTTGCGTGTCTCGAATGCTAGAATGACGTCTCTTTCAACTAGCCGAAATCTCAATTCACTCTTCCAATCTGTCTTGATCCCTAGGCGAATCTGTCGAAACTGTCCCTGTGTATTTCGTGCAATAAATCTGAATCGGGGCATCGGCGTGCCCAATCTTATGTCCTTTCGTGTCTTGATACAAAGGGCAAAATGGTTTTACGTGCCTTGAAGTCAATCATGCCGCGCGTCCGCTTCGAAAGCGAGCTGCTTTGAGCGCACGTAATTCATTCGACGTACAACAGTAAATTGCGAAAAGGCCAATGTCATCGTGTGTGTGCCCCGTACGAGGAAAAGCTTTGAGACCACTGCTGAACAAAAACAAAAATAAGGAAACAGAAATGTGTCTCATTTATCGTAGGAGTGTAGACAGGGATTGGGACACGCAATGCTATCACTGAACACGCACGTTTACCTTTGTACCAGTCGATATAAGGCTGCATGTTTATCTTCTGAAAGAAAAAAGAAAGCGGTGGCGCTTGTAGGTTAAAATATTGCTTGCGATTGTACTACTGACGTGAAAGATTTATAAGTGAGGAGGTCTGATAAAAGAAAGGCTTAATATTTCCCACTGCGCGCATTTTTGCCGTGATAGTAACACTGAACAAAACTCGGTTCAGAACATACACCTTGTAGACCTTACCAAGGTTGTAAATCGTTATCATCATCATCTTAACACCAGCAATCAACAGCGCGTACAACAATGGATATAACAAAATGAGATAATAAATGCCTTTGCTCGTCGTCTCCCTTCGTTAGCGCAGTGTTCGCTGATCATCAATTACCAATTAGTCAGAATTTGCAATCTTGTGATACTCAACTTGTCGGCGTCTACTGCTTCCCGAAAACCTCTTCCAGCAACCTGCAGTTACCGATGCACTGCATTATCAGACTCCGTTATATGCCTGCAAGTTTCCTCATTTCATCTGACTATACATGACCCTCTGCAGAGCTTGTTTCTCTGCAGAGCTTGTTTCTGCATAGCCTTTATGTTTCTCTGTCAGCCCATCCATTATGTCTGCTATACGCCATTATATCACCTGCCCGACATCGTTCCTCTGTATTAATCTCGATTAGAATATCAGCTATCTAAAACATTTTTTTTTCATCCTATGCCTCCCTCACACTCTTCCTTACCTGTGCACCTTTCGGTACCCGTTCCTTGCATCGCCCGTTGCGTATGTGATGGCAAGTCATATGGCAGGAACACCCATCGACGCTTAGTTAAGCAGTGCGTGTATTCTAACGACTACGCATCGCGTACGGGTTTAGTTACGACTGCTGCCAGACGCTAACTGCGCATGAGCGTCGTGGCATAAGGGGCTCCCACTATTGTGGTGTAAGTGTGACACGAGCGGACGCAGTCTGTTTGGCAAGGCGGCTACATTAAAGGGTAGGGGCTGGGATTCATGCCGCAGTCTTACCGACGTCCAAGAACAACATAGTCCGCACAACGCGAGCGCATTGAATCGGGCCCTGGCTGACGCCAGGGCTCGATGAGGGGATAAGCAGCAGCGCTTATCGAGTACCCAAACTAGCGCTCACAGGGAACCAGAACAACGGAGAAATCGAGAGGACACTCGGATTCGCTGTTCCTTCGCGTTGACTGCAGAGCGAAGGGCCTTGAAGATGGCAGCCTTGGTGTAGTGAGGTAGCGTGCACGATGGTTTATTGTCTAGTTATGTGTTTCAAAATTCATGTACTGCGTGGTGCCGGTATCTTTGAAATAATGTTACGCATTCCTCCACCGTGGTCGTCAGCGCCGCTGGCTAACACTCCCGGTGATAAATATTATCGGAAAAAGCTGTAACCGAAAAAGAAGGATAACCTCACGTCGAAATAGCACAGGTTGGGGATGCCTAGAGATTGCAAAGTTTCCAGGATGGTGTACCAAAAGAAACAAAAACAAAAACAAACAAACTCGCGGACAACTTTCTGTGGCAATGAAGGGAAAGCCACGGAGCCAAAGCACGCCCAAGTGAGAGCGCTTATGAAAAGAGTCCAGTGTTTTCATCCACGTTAGTTTAAGCTGGTGAAGAGAAAACACAAGCACCTTATTAGGAACCGTTGAATAAGATAAAACACGCCCTTTAGTGTAAGAGTTTACTTATTTTGCAGCTTTTCCCTTCCGCGTCAGTGGGCAAACGCGAAACCGTCGTACGTGGAACCTGCGTCGATTCAGCGTCTGCTCTCTTACACCGTGGTTCAGAGCAACAAAATGCACTGTCAAACGCTGGCGGACTACTGGCCGCCGTAACACACACGCAGCAGCCACGCGCCCGTCGCTTTCCCTTCATTGCCACAGAAAGTTGTCCACGAGTGTAGGTTGTTTTTGATAACTGTCGGTATTCCACACGAAGAAGGTGATGTCTTGTGCGAGCGCTCAAAAGCTTTCTGGCGGCATCTGACCTTGACCATGGCATCGAATCCTGTGTGCGGTATTCAAGAACTGACCCAACGGCGTCATTGGCGCCCTCGCTACTTATGGGGCCGGAATGACCTGAAAGCCACTGAAACGTGACGTATATAGTGTCCCTTTTCCTGACATAGTAGATGTGAGTTCTCTAATCTTGAATACCAGGTGTTCGTGTGGTCCGCGTCTCAGGGCCGATAGTAAAGACGGCAGCGCTGCCTTCGACTCGCTGAATAAGGAGAACCTTCGCGGTTGTTATTGGCTGACGAGATGAAGTGCAGCGCTAAAGAGAGGGAGAGAGAGAGAGGACGGGAAAGGCAGGGAGGTCAACCAGATGAGCGCCCGGTTTGCTACCCTACACTGGGGGTGAAGGGCGATAGAAAGAAGGAATGAGGGAGAGAGTAAGCACTGAGTGCGTATGTGAGGACGCACAGGGACACTATAAGCGGTCTCTTAAGCCGGCTTAGGCTGCAAATTGCGCCTATAAGGGTGGACTTTATGCATTGTCTTGCCTGTCACGTTAAAATGACCCACAGCGCTGCGCGTGTTGGTTGCGGTCTGGAGGAGACCCTCGAGCACGCTCTGTGTTACTTTCCCGCGTAAAATGTGCAGAAAGGCACTGCTCACGACAGCGTTTGCGCGCGCTGATTGCAGTCCATTGTCTGCAGAAGCCATCTTTGGAAGACCGAGCTCGTTAGCTATGACAATGGGCGGTCCGAACAAGGCCCTGGTACTATTCTTAGGAACCAAGAATTCGTGCGAACGTCTTTAGCCAGTATCGGGTGCTTGTTCTCCTGCACGCTATCCTGTTCTGGGATAGTGACCGGTTATGATCGCGTGCCTGCGTTCTCTGTCGCTATATTTGCTTTTTTTACGTTCGTCCCTTTCTCCGCTGTCCCACAGTGCAAGGTAGTAAACCGGTGGTTGCTTTCTGGTTAACCTCCCGGCCCTTTTTCTCTTAAAGGGTATAGTTTGACCCTTTCACCCGTTTTTGTTGTTGGCGGCGGTCAGCGGTTGGTGGTCGGAGGTTGGTGGTCGGTGGTCGGTGTTTGGTGGTCGGTGGTCGTGCTCTCTATATGGCGCCGGTGCAAAGGGGCGCGTTCGTCGCTTAACGCCAACTTTACACCTCTTTGATACGCACATGCGATGGCGCGTGAGCTGTGATGGGCCTGAAAGTTTAGATTCTGTAACGGAGCGCTTGACAAGGAATACGTTCGTTGGTTCGTTCGGTTCAGGCTTCTCACTTGCATTGAAAATCATCGTCGAAGGTTTTTTGAACAATTTTCTTTCGTTCATATTTTCCTTCTTACCTCCTCGCTCTCCCCCCCCCCCCCCTCCCTGTATAAAAAAAGAAAGCTTACGGGAGCACGGTCACTGGCGTAGCCTATAAGGGTAAAGCATCTCGCGCGCGCTATGCTTAAGATTTCGGTATGGCTCGGAATTTTGGCTAGTTATATTTTTGTAAACTTTAATGTCCCTTGCTTACTTTTATATTTAATTTGGAAACACCGAATTATTGCCCCTTTGATTTCCCTGGCTTTTTTTTTTCGTACATAGGCTTCACGGGGTTGTACTCCGCGGAAGTAAAGATATAGTTTCATTAAGACTGAAAAAATTAGAGGTGTTCAGGCCGAATCAAAGCTTTGGCCAGCTTCTCACCATTGGCCATCGGGGAATGAAAGTAAAAGGACACAAAGAGGAAAGGGCTGATAACGATTATGAAAGTCGCTGTTCGAATAAACGTAACCCCGAAGAAATACGCAGGGCAGTTAACCGGCGGTGTACTAGAGCTGCAGAATGGGTGCCAAAAGTAGGCAAGCGAAGTCGAGAATGGCCGAGAAATAGGTGCAGCAATGAAATTATGAAATCCGCAGGCATAGATAGGCATCAGCCGCAGCGCAAGACAAATACAATCGGAGATCGCTGGAAGAGGCCTTCGTCCTATGTACAGTGCGCATAACTATACGCTGCTGCTGATGATGAAAATGAACCACGAAATCTACTACATGCGTTAGCGTGTAAACCAGGAAGATTGAAGAAACGCTATTTACTACTCAAAGCAATACTTATAGAGTGCTTAACCAGTCACCTGCAGCGGAAAGGCGCGCACCTTCTCATGAAATTTCTTAGTACGAGGTTAGACGAGCAACCAATTTTCGCAAGGTTTGCGAAAAGTGCCGAGTAATGCGTGTGGAGTTAGCTTGTGAGAATAATGCACGAAACTCAGCTTGATCTGAGCTGTTTGTTTGGACTTGCCACGCATTTCGAAACGTGCATATCTCGCGTGACAACGGTGCAAGCAGTGCAAAATGTATATCCGCATTTGCGTAGCCTCGTAGGTCGCAGCTAGGCGTTGATTGAGGGCCGCGTCATGACATCCTGATCTTTATTGTCGTTGTCATTATACTAGTTTACTTATTGCTAGAACAGGGAGAAGCGAAACAGCAGAGGCAGTTTCTCAGTGTGTCGAGAGTATCGCGTTTATGTATAAGTTACCCATTTATACATTGCTCATTTTATACGTTACCCCGTGCATACTGCAACAGTGTTCCACGCTCTTAGTATAGCATAGTAAAAGAGATAGAGAGAGATAAAAGAGTACGGAAAGAGGAGGAGGTCTACCAAATGCACGTCCGGTTTGCTACCCTGCACAGGGGAAAGAGTGGTTAAGGTTTAAAAGAAAGGCCAGAGAACACTGGTGACGCGTACAACCGCTGGTGCTCATAGACTATAATCAGTGACTTCACGAAGAACGCCTGCTTACAAACTGCAGCTATGACCGTGTCGCTTTCTGAGCTTGCGCCGCACGTTACCGCATGTTACAAGGACTATTGTCACCGATAATGATTTCGAGTTCAGGTGATCTAACGGGCTGCTAATATGAAAGCACTGGTCGTCTTAATAGGGACAGACGCGAGGAGATGTTCGCTAGACTGCCCACACCGGCAACTGCCGCATGAAGGCGAGAGAGAAAGAGAAAGAGAGATGTCATAAAAGAAAGTCAGGGAGATTAACCAGGCTGAGCCCGGTAGGCTACCCTGCGCTGGGAAAGGCGGAAAAGGGATTGAAAGAGGAGAAGGAACCGAGAAGTTCTCACTTTGCGCGGGTACACACACAGCGAACCAGGCTGAGCTAGAGAGAGAGAGAGAGAGAGAGAGAAAGAGATTTCATAAAGGAAAGTCAGAGAGGTTAACCAGGCTGAGCCCGGTAGGCTACCCTGCGCTGGGAAAGGCGGAAAAGGGATTGAAAGAGGAGAAGGAACAGAGAAGTTCTCACTTTGCGCGGGTACACACACAGCTAACCAGGCTGAGCTAGAGAGAGAGAGAGAGAGAGAGGCCATAAACGAAAGTCAGGGAGATTTAACCAGGCTCCTAGGGCTTCAATAGACTGGAATAATCTCCCTACATCATTAGTAAGGATGAGTGACCCCGCTCTTTTTAAGAATGCCCTAATCAAAGGAAAATAATGTATGGTGGCAAATGAGATAATTACCTACTTATTCGTGAACATTGTCTGCTTGGTAAAGTGTACTCCTTGAGTATTTTCATATTACGTAAGTCTCTTTTTTGGTTGTTAAGAATAGATTAGTAGTTTTTCATATCTATTTTGTTGCCTGCATTCTGAATTCCTAGAACTAATCCTGTATTTTTACTCTTGGAATGTATTCGCGCCCCTCCCGTCTGCAATGTACAACTATGTACCTCGAGGTTATAATAAATAAATAAATAAATAAATAAATAAATAAATAAATAAATAAACAAATAAATAAATAAAAACATAAAAATAAATAAATAAGTTTTCACCATTCAGTTCACGACATTCTGTCGTAACGGAATTTATTTATTTATTTATTTATTTATTTATACATACTGCAGCGCAATTTGCGCTAAAGCAGGAGTGGGTTAAGAAAAGGTACAGAAAATGCATAGGATTATACAGCGGTAAACACAAGTGAACACTTTTAAAGAGCACTGATGAAAGGAAAATACACAAATAAACACAAGTGACCACTTTTACAAAAGAGCACTGATTAAAGAAAAATACACAAGAAGTTATACAAAGGCTGCCAGGCATGGGTGAGCACGATTATGCATCTGGGATGGCGGTTGCAAAAATTTGGGATGAGCATGAGCGAATGGACCCAGGTAATGAATTCCAGTCTTCGATTGAGCGGGGAAGCAAGCTGAATTTGAACATGTTAGTACGTGCGTAGTAGGGTATCAAGTTTAGGTCATGATGTCTTCTCGTTGATGATCCCGGCGCGAAGTTAATGTAATTATCATTTGAGAGCCTAACTAAAGAATTGACGATGCAATGCAAGAATTTTAATGACTCGACACGGCGACGAGAAGAGAGTGTGTTTAGGTTCAAAGAAGAAAGTGTTGAAGAGGGCGAAAAGTCGCGATCGTAACGATGACATAAAAATCGCACAGCTTTTTTCTGTATAGCCTCTAGTTTATTAATCTTTAACTGCTTATGCGGGCTCCAAACTACAGATGCATAATCAAGAGCAGGGCGGATTAGAGATTTATACATTAGTAACTTTGTGTCTTTAGGAGATCGGGTTAGCGTTCGCCTCAAGTAACCTAATTTTTTTAGTGCTTTACTGCATATGTAATCAATGTGTTTGGACCATGACATGTTATGCGTAAAAATGACACAAAGATACTTATACTCAGAAACCTTATCTACAGTACGGCCATTGAACGAGTAACTGAAAAGGGAGGAGGAAGGGATGGTGCATTTCAGAAACACAGCGCTGTCTTTGTGGCTTAATTTTTGGTGCATCGCAGACGCACAAAGTCACCGCCCCAAGATTTTCTCTTCTGTCAAAGGCCTCTCATTTAAGTGCCCCATAAGCTGTCCAACTTTTTTTATAAGCTGTCCGATGGACAATCCTCTCATCTTCGTGTGTTGGGCAGTCACATAGGCGATGTTAAAGGTGTTCCACTCGTACCAATAAGCGTATTCACGTGATGCCGCGCACGCCACATTATTCTCTTACACGCAGCTTTCACAGTGTTACCGTAAATAAGACGACCAAGATGACGCTCAACCCTTTACCGTGCGGGCTGTCAAAGCGATAGCGGCTTCGGTGACGACAGTGCCCCCCTATAAAAATAAAAAAAGTAGGGTTTTTCTTTTATGTGACCGCGGAAGCTTAGTGCTGTAATGGTTGGGGTCGGGCATGAAATAGATGGTAGCTGGCACATGCCGTCGTCCAACTCATCCACGCTGAGGATGCTGTTGAAGGGAGAGACTTGTTCTCACAGAGAACGAGGAATTTGATATTTATTTACAGTATCTACATGAGAAGGTTACAGTTCATCAGTCTAGGATAACTGAAAGAGAATGCACACCAAACAGCCGACGATGGCTGCTTAAATACACTGTCCTCCCTAGATCCCTAGGTGAGGGAAAGAGCCGTTTTCCCTAGGTGACGGAAAACGGCTGTCCAACCTTCGACCGATGGGGGCGTCCAAAGTCATCGTCGCCTATCCGCCTTTAAGGGGGAGGCTTTACACACTTCAGCACAGGTTTCACTGACCACGCCAAGGTGAGAGGGTTCTCGCAGACAAGGGTCCTGCCCCGAGCAGGCGCCTCTTGATCCCAGTGTTCACTCCGCAGACAGTGGCCGCCGCGTCTGTCCATTGACTGACGACTTGTAAGACCTGTGAGGCGGCGCCGCGAGACACCTTCCTCCAGGAGTTCCCCCCCTCCAAACAGACCGTGACTGTGACGGCGAATCCACTGGTCCATCGACTGCGTCCAGATATACCGGCGCCGCTCGCTTGGGAACGCGGCGTATTGTCGTACTCAGAAAGCGAGTCGCCGCAGCAGACATGCCGGTGCCTACGGGTTGTTGACGAGGCGCATTCTTGTTTTCACAAAGCGAGTCATCACAGCGGGCCGGGCAGAGTTCGACGGTCGCTTCCCCGAAAGTCGCCAGCCCCCGCAGGTCAAACGTAACAGTGCCTATATGGCATAGCGCTTTCCAGCTCAAGGTGGCGGGTGCGATCCCTGCCGCTGCTGCCGTATTTCGGTGGAGGCGAAATGCAAAACGCTCGTGTACCGAGATTTAGGTGCATGCACTTTTAAAGAAGCCCAGTCAGTCAAAATTATTGCGTAATTCCCACTACGGCGTGCCTCATAATCTTATCGTGATTTTGGCACGTAACACCTCGGAATTTAATTATTTGAATGTGATTTTCGAAGGGAGTGTCCTAGATTCGGAATATTTCCTTTTGCATTTACTACATCTATCTTTTTGAGTGGTATAGTGTTTTGTTTTTTGTAATGGATACGTTTCTAGTAGCAGGATGCACAGTAGCCATGCTTCCCTCTTTGTCGCGGAAATAAACGGCAAAAACAGTGCAGAACGGAATAGAAAAAGAAAGAGTGGCCGGAAGCGGATGACGTTCCTTTCACCGTTATGAGAGTCGTGTCTTTAGTCTTCGCTGCGCCCGAGTTTCTTCGTCTAATTATAGTGCGCGTCGCCGCGCTGGATATCGCGGGGGAGCTTTTTGCGGAGAAGAACCTCGCGCCATTTTTTTCTCTCCTCGCGCGGCTAAGTTAAGGCAGCCGCCCGACAAAGGCTCAGGAAGGAAAGCCCCAATGTGCTGACAAGCGCTCTTCTCGGCAGTCTAATTGCAATTCGCGTTACCCTCGAGTCTGAAGCGAAGCGTCAAGGGGCCGGTGCGGTAGAAACCCGGCTTCTATATAGATAAAAATGACATCTCTAGCCGTCTTCGACGTCAGGCACCTCGTCTGGGCCGTGCGGTAACCCGGTAACCTGGTAACGCGATAACCCGCGTTACCGTCGAGTCTGAAGCGAAGCGTGAAAGGGCTGGTGTCGTGTAAAACAGCCTTCTATATATATAAAAACGACATCTCTATTCGTCTTTGACATCAGGCACCTCCTGCGTTCCGTGCGGTAACCCGGTAAGCCGGCAATGCGGTAACCCACGTTACCATGAGTCTGAAGTGAGTCATGTGACTGTGACGTTGTGTAGAATAGTTCAATTTTTTTCCGTATTTGCTCAGTTTTCCTTTATCGTTCCTAACACCTTTTTTCCCTTTCCGCATACAGAGTACCCAACCGGGGGTACGCGCTTTGGTTATGCGTCCTGTGTTTCGTTTGCGCATATCTCTCTCTCTGCCGGAGGACAATAAGAACACGTGACATCGCTTGACGTTATGCACACACCCCGAGAGTTCGCGAACCTCGCCCGGGTCATGTTGAAAATAACCTACCGACGTACCCGGCAGTGTTGTCATTTTTTGCGCAGTTCTGTTTTTTTTCTTGCCTCATGTACCGACAATATTGAGTTTTAACAGGATAATAAATTTCTGTAGTGTATTTCATGCCAAAGTAGATATATTTAGCGGCCTTTATTTGCATTTCAGGGAGCCTAATAACGCGCATATTAGTGAACTTTGATTCTTCTTGCGGCCAAGTTTCCGTCTTGATGGAAGGAGCGAAAGAATATCTATTTAGTTTCGTTCGAATAGAGCAATAAACTGAGTTCGCCTTTGTTTTGTGGCTTGATTAAAGGCGCAGCAGGGGCTGGGCTCCAGCTATGCTAAGCGTGCGCAAAAGAGCATGACAAGGACTGGGTAGGGAGCTCTTTGCTCTTGGGACAAAGAGAGAGGTACGTTGACCTGCCACAAGGAACATATGTTGTTAGCCAGGTTCAAAGACAAGTCTCCTTACCGAAACGTTCACTCCGAATCGACGCTCCCCTCGTTCGCACGCTTATGGCCTCTTCATGTCTACGTGCGGCTCCTTGTGACCTCGCTGTACTGTCAAGTAACGCGTTCAAATTGCCGCGCTGCCCACAGAAGCGCCACCTACCGGACGTGTTTGAACGTTAATCTTTAAGCGAGGATTAGCTTCGTAGATAGAGAGAGAGAGAGAAAGAGAGAAATAAGGCGGAAAAAGGAAAGGTCATGGAGAAGTCAACCAGACGGGCATCCTGTTTGCTACCCTACACAGAAAGAGGGATAAAGGAAAGAAGGAAAGAGGTTGAGGGATAAAGAAAGAGGAAAATGAAGGAGAGGGAACGGTGAGGTTGCCGCTTCATCATGAAGTACACCACAGTAGGTCACTGTGGTCCGTAGAGGTTGGTTTCTCTGCTTGAGGTTAAGCGTGCGTCGTTGTCGTCGACTACCCTGCATGGGGGGAGGTGCGGTGGGATAAAAATGAGAGGGCCACAAACCAAACGACCCGCAGTACCAACATAGTGGTGTCAGGCAGCGTTTTCAGAGTCTCTCGTGTAGACCTCTAAACATTTGTCGTTGTCCCCGATACAGCACACCCAGACAATCACTCGCGACCGCGCTGGCCCGTCTTGACGACCGGTCCGCTTTCGGAGCAGATGGTTCAGTAACGCTGCCCTATACAGTCGTCACACCACAAGTCGAAGGTTGTGGGTTCGGTTCCCACCTGCGGCAAGTTTTTTCATCCACTTTGATTTCCGTTAATTTATCGTTATTTTATTTCATTTGTTAAGCACAAGTAATTTCCCCCATGTTGTCCTTGGTGTCAGTGTTTGTTGGCTTCTCATGATATCACAAGTCGGTCAAGCCACTCTTAATGTTTTCTGCCTTCGGAGGGCCCTACTAGACTGACCACAGTTCTCACGGACCTTCCCCACCTCCTCTCTATATTTCTTCGCGTGCCTTTGCCTTTTGTCCCCCCAGTTCTTTCCGTATTTCATTCCCCCTCACCCTTGCCCCAGTGCAGGGTAGCGAACCGGAATCTCTTCCGGTTAACCTACCTGTCTTTCCCACCCCGCTTCTCCCTCCCTCCCTCTTTCTCTCTCTCTCACTCAGGAACTTGAGCAGCTTATATATATAGCCTTCTGCTCGGAGTTAGATGGCGAACACTGGCGCAGAGCTCTGTTCTCTGAACGCGAACGCATAACCAAATACAGGCATTACAAAAATTTTCAAGTTATACCGGGTTTCGTGGAAGCATTCGCGGGCTTCAGCTTGAGACGATGCATTCGCCTTCCATAGCACACACGTTCCATTTTCACGGACCCCGCTTGCAGAAGCCTGTAGCCGTTGTGTGGACTCGCGAGTTCTGTTTTTTTTTTTATTTGCGTCGCTCACATTTCCCTGTTTACCACCTATATGTGGGGTCGACTCTGGAGAAATCGTTGCCTAAAACACACTGCTACGCACGCGAGAATTAGGCGACGCGCCCCAACAACTCGTGCAGCATTGTGCTTTGGAAGCAAAGCCTATAGCGTGTATATTGCACGTGCGCGTTGCTTAACCAGCGCCGCGCGTGCGCTTCATCATGCACTACTTTTAGTGCAAGCGCGCTTAAAACAAGTTTGCGCCTCTCTTACCGCACGTACGGGCGGAGCTTGCAACGGGCGTGGTTTCGCAAGCTCGACTCCGGGCAATTTATGGAGCTGGATGTATTTTGCGTACAGGAAAGTCGTGACGGGGATGAAAGACCGAGCAGCGAACGGTGCTTCGATTTGCACCGCGTGCTTAAACCTCGCTTCTTTGAAGTGAGCCGCTGCCTTCAGCGGGCACGCTGCTTTTTGAAATAAATCGCATTTGCATTTCCAGTGGCGTGCTTTTGCGGGACTATGCTTAAGTTTCGCGAGCCAAGAGACGAAGGCCACACGGGCCTACACAGTAAAACCGAACACGTAAACTCGATTAGAGAAGCGCGACGGGGCCTTGATTAATGGGCATTACTTAACTGTTTTGCCGCGTTTTCTTTTTCCTTGTTCTTTTTTTCTTTTGCTTTTTCGGCATCGCGCTCCTAATTCTGTTCGTGAAACTGTCACGTTGCCTGCATGGCCGCTTTGTACACCGATTTACATGACGTGGGCAACCGATAAGCCTTTTTTGCTGCGGCGACTTCAAGTGCGCCGAGATCGACGGAAATGAGACATGGGAGAAACTTTAATAATAATAATTTTAATTATGGGGTTTTGCGTGCCAGAACCTCTTTCTGATTAAGAGGAACGCCGTAGTGGAGGACTCCAGAAATTTCGACCACCTGGGGTTCTTTAACGTGCACCTAAATCTAAGTACACGGGTGTTTTCACATTTCGCCCACATCGAAATACGGCCGCCGTGGCCGGGATTCGATCCCGTGACCTCGCGCTCAGCAGCCCAACACCATAGCCACTGAGCAACCACGGCGGGTGGGAGAAACTTTCAGCGTGTAGTAACAGCATGTGTGCCAAGTTTCCGTGGACTTTTCTTTTTTTTCTCGCACTGGTGTTGCTTGAAACGAAAGTGATGATCTTGCACGCGCCGCGCTTTCGCAACCTCCAAAATGTCCCGAACAAGCTGTACTAAACAAGGCGTCCGTGCTCACTTTCGGTTGCTTCGGGTCCCCCCCCCACCCCCCGTCTTTTCAACCTGAGCCCTACGTACGCCCAAGTGGTTCAGCCAGGAGCCAGCATCAACTATACTACACGGGGTATGGTCAGAATCTGCCTATAGTTTTGATGTAACGTCACGGACGCAGCTCTCACTGCGCTAGTACCCAAACATGGCGGCCACGATGACGTTAGTGCATTTTATTATCACGCGCACATCATTTCGCTTATTGACGGTGACTTTTTCACCGGTTTACGGCTGTTACCGCTTTGTCGTTCGACAAAAGACTCGTGCTGTCATGCTGTCGCGTTTCTTGATTGCAGTCTTTCTCGGCGTGCTAGTACCTAAAGATGGCGGCCACGATGACGTCAATGCAAACTGTATATACGCCAGCTCTGGCTGTTTGAGACGGCCGCGGGGTGCCCCTTCTCCGCTCTGTTCTTCGTGCAGTGAGCCGGCTCGTGTGGAACACCTTTTTTGGGGGTCGCGCGCCCAAGCTAACGTGACGAATGGGGCGGTCTTACGTGTATCTGCGCTTCGAGTTATCGACTAATTATGCCTCGCTCTGCGACCTGCTAACCTCCATGCTTAGCTCAAATGGTAAAGTGAACGCTCGGGGAAAGCACTCCCTGGACCAGCGCAACATTTCTTCCTCGTCTGCGAAGCTATGTTTCTTTTTTCTTCCACGACACCCGTATGTGTTTCTTTTGTAGCTTCAATCCTATACAGTCGAGTGGAGGACAATATTTCCTTTCGTGAACATTCCTCCCCCTTGCGGTCTTCAGCGGAACTGATTTGCTAGAATCTACGGAATACAGGTCTTCCACACGCCTGCCGTGAACGTCTTGTTAGCCCAGAAATGTTTGTTCAGCCCGCAAGTTTAGTTTTACGCTTTACTCTCTTTGCATTTATCAGAGATACCGGTTTGCGGTGCGTGTGGAGACGTACCACAGTGACGCAGCATTAAGCGCTCGGGACGAAATCACCCAGGGTAAACTTGCTTGTAGGTGACACAGTATACAAAGTTAATCAGATGCTGCTGGGACATGCTTTTCACCCTGCGACGCACCTTATGGAAGCTGATCATTACGACGGGTTGGATTATGAATGTCGCCGCTGTAGGACGTTGCCGATTTCTCAAGGGAAATGGAATTGGCGCGATGGGACTCTCGTATCGCGACCTGGTGAGATAAATAAGCAACACGCCTCACCGCCACAGCGACGTGCTCACTAAGAGAAAATGCAGTGCTTGTATGTGCGCTTCGAAATACGCAACACTTTTTCTTTTTTTTTCACATTTCTGCTGCGGGAGCGTTTCCGCATTCTAAGACATCTTCTTTCCTGAAACTTTTTTTTTTTTAACTTTCACGCCCCTCTTTGTTGTTCATGTCCTCTGAGTCGCAAATTTGCTTTTCAACTAGTCCGAAGCGTAGCCAGACTTCAATCTGTTCTCTTCGAAGCTCCGCACGCTATCAATTTGAGCACGCAAAGCGTGCTTCGAATTCAAGCCGTTGCGCACGAAGTTCAGTCCAAATAAAAATTGTGAAGAACAAAGCGGCAGCTTTCTTGGCGTTCGTGCATCTTAGATGTGTCTCCATTTGCTTTCAAGTACCGCCACCGGGCTTATGTATTCGACAAGCTCGAAGCGAACAAGAGTTAAATCAGTCGTCGCGTATTTCGGGGCGCACATAGCGTAGAGGCAGCGCCGCTTCATTTGTCAAACCGGCCTTGCTCACCCGCTGGTTGAGCATTTCTTCTTACACAGCCGCCATTGCGTGCTGCCACTTCTGTCGGCACAGTTATACTGCACTGAGAAATTGATCACATCTTTGCTGCAATACTTATGAGCCTTATAATGGCTAGCGAGATTTTTTCTTTCTTATGATACCGGATTCTTTATTGGGTCTTAGAGCCGCTTTGTAACAGTTTCTCCGGTCCTTACCACGAAGTTTCAGCCTGAGTATTGATAACGTGCTGTGGTGAACAATGGGAAATATAAGTACGAATCGAGATTCCAGAGACCGTCGCAGATAAACGTCTTGGTCGAAGATGAAAGTGCCTTATAGGTAAGAAAAAATTGTCGACGGTAATGATCAGAGAGCAGTCTCGACCAGACGGTTTTTGTTAAACTGTTGACTTCAGTTTCAGTTTATTATTCTTTTTATACAATGAATGGGTAAGAGACAATGTACAGCCGAGGATCCCAAAGTCAAAGACAATAACATAGTTCACCGGGAAAGCTCTGTTCTGTTCCGTTTATACGTGAGTTAGTCTATTTCTCAGTTTACTACACTAGAATATAGCAAATAATCCTATAATGGATAGAAAAGTAGTAAATGAATGAAGTGGTAAGTAAACCAATAAGTTAAAGAAAAAAGGTATTGAATATATTTCATATTAATGGCAAGGATGCCACAACGGAGAGCTCAGCTGACATCTAACTTTGTTGGCGACGCTACCAATACGCTCTACGCACTTCGAAGTTTTTATCCGTTGGTGCAAAGTCATTAAGGTACTAACAAAGGTAGTAGGGTGAAAACTTGGCCCAGTTGGTCGTTGGAGGAGGAGGAGGAGGAAATAGAGAGGGAAGACAAGGATGTTAACCAGAAATTCGTCCGGTTGGCTACCCTACCCTGGTCCCGAATATGCTTACGGGCTAATGCTAAACATAGCAAGAATAGCAGCCTGAAGTTACCGCTGTCCGTGTTGTGTCCGGCTCCTTGTCTGCGTCCACGTCTATAGACTTGCGCTGTAAGGACATCCAAGACGAACGGCATATCCATACACACAGTTCTGTTCTAGTTCCGTGCAGAGCGCGCAGCACATGTGAGTCTCTCATCTTACGTAACTGCGGTGGAGAACATTCATTACAAACGCTAATATAACGCTGCGTCTAATAAAGAAGCAGCTTGGCACACACTGGCGTGTCAAGCTCGATTGGACAAGCCAGAAGTTCTCATTCTATACAAAAAAAAAAAAAAAAATGTGACAGGTCCCATTGTAAACAGCACCAGCAATAAAAAACGAAAAAAAAAGGTAAATGGATAACCACAGGATAGAGATAACAGGACAATTCTTATCTGCCTGTCCCATCGCTCAGGTAGGCCTTCTCTCAACGTATCATCCTCATCGGCTAGCGCGACTTGGAATACCAACAGAATTACGGCTTCACAGTAACACCGCGGTACGATTCCTTATAAATTCGTTACGGTCTTCACTCCCACACGTACTCAGTGCTTCCTCTCTCCCTTTTTTCCTCTTTCTATTCCCCTTTCCCCCACCCCCAGTGTAGGGTAGCAAACCGGATGCTGTTCTGGTTGACCTCCCTGCCTTTCCTACCCTTGTTTTCTCTCTCTCTCTCTCTCGTTATGGTTTTGCGTAATTAACGACTATCACGAAACCCTTCTGCTCGCGTTCGTCTGAGGAGTCACGGCAAAAGGCAGCCCATAGTTGTTTGCTTCAATAAGTAGTTTACCCTAGGCATGAATATGTTTTACCGCTGTTGCAACGTCATCGTGTAGCTGCGTCGGCCCCACAATCAACGTAGTTTTGCTCACCTTTTCGCTGTAACCCAGATATTCAACAATGTGTCTGCGTTGCCGAGTTGCAAACGAGGGAGTGGGGTGATCTTCCTGACGATATTACTATCATCCAAAATCACGTTGCATTGAAAAACGATTCTTTCATTTTCTCATCACCCGTGGCACTATAACTTTTTGTTGGCGGACTTTTTAATATTCTCCGGGTTTTTACGACCTCACCGTACCGTCTCCACTTCACCGAATACTGCAAATAGGACCCAAAGGCAAAGATGTAAATAAATAAATACGGTTTTGTTCATTCAGATTTTAATATTACATTACCTAACCATAGGCCTGCCATCTTCTGGTAATCTAATCCAGCATTTCTTGAACCTTGGACTTTTCACCGCGCAATAGGTTACGGGTTGTTGCTGAAGCGAGGGTATGGTCATAATAATCCGACGTTCTTGTATTTGATGGCATCTCGTGCTCTTTTTATTTCGGTTGTGCTTTGTTACATGAAAATCGTATTTATTGCCATATTTTTCTGAGTTGTTCTTTCTTTCGTTTTTTTTCGTCGCATTTTTTTAATGCGGTGCTTAAAAAATATTTCATGTTCCTTAATTGTCACACTGCTAAAGGTTTTACGTGCAGACCGAGCTGTCCTGGGGCTGTCTGGGACCGCTACTGTAAAAAGAATGGCTACTGAAAACAATAGTTATAACAGCGGTGAAAACAGCATTAGGAAGAGCGACGCAAGTAGAATAGAAAGCAGTTCTAAAAAAAAAAGAAGAAGAAGAAGAGATGCAATGGCGATAAAAACAAAGTTGGAAACAGTATTGAAAGCAGTGGTGAAAACAACGATGACAATTTGACGCGAATGCAGCAATGTTTGGCTGCAATTGCTGTGCTGCATGTCAATGCATGCTGGCTGTGCATGCATTGAAAGACTGTCTCACGAACAGTGGCGAAAACGGAGGTGAAAACAGCACCTGCACTGCAGTGACAATAGCCGTGAATACTGGTTCGTACTGCGCGGTTACGTATGTCATCTTGTAACAGCATTCGACAATGCAATAAAGAGAGTGGGGAAAACAGCGGTGAAGAACAGCTGAAGTTAGCGTTGAAGACAGTCGAGAAGAGGGGCGGTAAATAGCCTTCAAAATCAAGCTGCATGCGCCCTTGTCCGTAAAGATAGCGCTGCTAAAGGCATTCAACATGGCATTGAAAACAATGGTTAAAACTGCGGCAAAAACGGCGCTCAGAACAGCGACAGGAAATGAGAAGAGAGACAACATGAAGTCAAAAGAAGAGAATGGCTGCGGTGCGATACAAACAGCAAGGGCTCGACAGCGGTTGGGGTTCTTTTGTACCTATGAGCTATCTAAAACCGAAAGGTAAAAAGAGAAGAACCGATCTTTCGACGGGGGAGAAAGAGCTGGCAGAACACGCAGCTCCGGACACGAGTGAACAGCCTGAACATTCCGGTCCGGCATCTCCGAGCTGAAGCACTGGTTCAATATGTATCTCATATATATATATATATATATATATATATATATATATATATATATATATATATATATATATATATATATATATATATATATATATATATATATATATATATATATATATATATATATAACTTGTGCGATGATCATTAAGGAATGTGCAATAGAAATCGGTGGTGACTCCGTTAGACAGGATACCAGTAAGCTATCGCAGGAGGCGAAAGATGTGATCAAGAAACGTCAATGTATGAAAGCCGGTAACCCTACAGCTAGACTAGAACTGGCAGATATTTCCAAGTTAATCAACAAGCGTACGACAGCTGACATAAGGAAGTATAATATGGATAGAATTGAACATGCTCTCAGGAACGTAGGAGCCCTAAAAGCAGTGAAGAAGAAACTAGGAACAGGCAATAATCAGAGGTATGCGTTTCGAGACAAATCCGGCAATATCATTATTAATATGGATGAGGTAGTCCAAGTGGCTGAGGAGTACTATAGAGATTTATACAGTACCAGTGGCACCCACGATGATAATGGAAGAGGGAATGGTCTAGAGGAATTTGACGTCCCACAAGTAACGCCGGGAGAAATAACGAAAGCCTTGGGAGCGATGCGAAGGGGGAAGGCAGCTGGCGAGGATCAGGTAACGGCAGATTTGTTGAAGGATGGTCGGCAGATTGTTCTAGAGAAACTGTCCACCCTGTGTACGCAATGCCTCATGACCTCGAGCGTACCGGAACCTTGGAAGAACGCCAACATAATCTTAATCCATAAGAAAGTAGACGCCAAAGACTTGAAACATTATAGACCGATCAGCTTACTGTCCATTGCCTACAAAGTATTTACTAAGGTAATCGCAAATATAATCAGGAACACCACAGACTTCTGTCAACCAAAGTATCAGGCTGGATTTCGTAAAGGCTACTCAACAATGGACCATATTCACACTATCAATCAGGTGATAGATAAATGTCCAGAATATAACCAAGCCTCATATATAGCTTTCATTGATTACGAGAAAGCGTTTGATTCAGTCGAAACCTCACCAGTCATGCAGGCATTACGGAGTCAGGGTGTAGACTATCCGTAAGTAAAAATACTGAAAGATATCTATAGCGACTCCACAGTCACCGTAGTCCTTCATAAAGAAAGCAACAAAATCCCAATGAAGAAGGGCGTCAAGCAGGGAGATACGATCTCTCCAATGCTATTCACAGCATGTTTACAGAAGTTATTCAGAGACCTGGATTGGGAAGAATTGGGGATAAGAGTTAATGGAGAATACCTTGGTAACTTGCGATTCGCTGATGATATTGCCTTGCTTAGTAACTCAGGGGACGAATTGCACCGCATACTCACTGACCTGGAGAGGAAAAGCAGCAAGGTGGGTCTAAAAATTAAACTGCAGAAAACTAAAGTAATGTTTAACAGTCTCGGAAGAGAACGGCAGTTTACGATAGGTAGCGAGGCACTGGAACTAGTAAGGGAATACATCTACTTAGGGCAGGTAGTGACCGCGGATCCGGATCATGAGACTAAAATAATCGGAAGAATAAGAATGGGCTGGGGTGCGTTTGGCAGGCGTTCTCAGATCATAAACAGCAGGTTGCCATTATCCCTCAAGAGAAAAGTACATAACAGCTGTGTCTTACCTGCACTCACGTACGGGGCAGAAGCCTGTAGGCTTACGAAAAGGGTTCTGCTTAAGTTGAGGACGACGCAACGAGCTATGGAAAGAATTAAAGGTGTAACATTAAGAGATAAGAAAAGAACAGATTGGGTGAGGGAGCAAATGCGAGTTAATGACATTTTAGTTGAAATCAGGAAGAAGAAATGGGCATGGGCAGGACACGTAATGAGGAGGGAAGATAACCGATGGTCATTAAGGGCTATGGACTGGATTCCAGGAGAAGGGAAGCGTAGCAAGGGGCGGCAGAAAGTTAGGTGGGCGGATGAGATTAAGAACTTTGCAGGGACAACTTCGCCACAATTAGCGCATAACTGTGGTAGTTGGAGAAGTATGGAAGAGGCCTTTGCCCTGCAGCGGGCGTAGCCAGGCTGATGATACTGATGATTATGATATATATATATTTATATATATATATAATATACACCCCGTCGATGGTGCAGCGTTACTTCTTTTATTTTTTTTTATTTCGTTCTTGTATCGAGTGGTTACGTCTGTACTTATCGGGCTCAGCTTTTAATTTTCGTAAATGTTCTCGCCGCTTCTCGCGAAGCGGGAGCCCACAGACCAGGCCACTTTACGCGCCGGCTGTTCCAGAGTTCAGCCGAGTTCGGTGCAGCCACTAATAAAGCCGACGCTCTCACACGGAAATGTAGAAAATGTGTTGTGCCATCTGATAACGCATCGCTGAACCTCAAAGGTGCTATATATTACCATCTGCGTGCAAAATGCTTACAGATGCTGTGTACAAATGCTGCTGATCCCGCACACTTGCACGCTGCGTGAGATCTGCCTATATATGTTTTGTTAAATCTTTTTTCTTTCTTTTTTTGGAGTGTGATCTTTCGAAACGTAAGCGCCAAACTTGGGACGTCAAAGCAGACGGCCGAAAGTAGGTTCCAATCATGAATGGAATATCGAAGACAACATGGCGACGTAATACGCTCTAACAAAAAGAAAGCGTTAACGCTGATTGATCATGATACTTCCATACATTCTTATTCCCACCTTTAGCTAAGACTACCGACAATCTCGGCAATCCCGAGAGGTGTCGCAATTCTGTGCATACTGCACAGAAACCACCAGATTTCCTTGCTCGAACCACTGAAGCTAAACCTTATGTGCCATTAAACTCAACTTAACTCAACTTACGCACTGAAATCAAATACTATACCATAACAGAACACGTTTTCTCGAAATTGAAGTTTTCATCGTGACGCATCGTGAAGTGGATGTGGCCAACCACGCCGGTACCTTAATTTAGGGGGAATATAGCAAGCGGAACGGTGACGTTATGAATGGGACAGACGTTGGTTATAGGATTACGGAATCAAATGTGCAGCGTAGGCTTGCGTCGCTTTCTCCGATGCCTTTGGTGCGTCATATGTGTGCAACTTAGGAGGCAGTGGCCTAGATTCGAGCAATGCATGCCGGGTGGTCGCAACAGTACCGTGTAGCAGCAAACATTTAGAGGCTTCACCAAGATGTGTCCAGCAACGGCGCTTTTGCTGTTTGCGCTAGTTCGTCTGCTTGCACCTATGGCGGTGGTTTGAGAGCGTGTGCCCCTAATACCTCTCCAACCGAGCTTGTACAACAGCTCTGAAAGTGCTGTATCAAGTAATTCGACTCGGACTCATTATGCGCAAAGGCTTTTAGCTTTCTTTACTTACACCTCAGCCTCAAATGTTTATTATTGCTGTCACGTTCTAATACTGGTTTCATTGCTAAGGCAAGACGTGGATATAATTTTTCTTTTTGAGTTTCTTCAGGAACAAGGAGCAAACTCTCATCGCTTGCAAGCATATGGTTCCTAAGTGCGTGCAACTTGTGGATCTGTAGTTCGCAAATTTACGCTGTGTAAGATCTTCAAGTTCTCGCGGCATTTGTTTCTAAAGTTTGTAGGGCTGCAGGAAAAAGGAAATGTATTTGGCAAAAGACGACCGAGCGGAAATTCACATTTGGTCTGAGATTTTCTGTTGCGATCTCACTGTTTTAATTTTAGAACTCTTTTTTTTTTGTTCACGCACAAGGAAGCGCAGTATACTGAAATCTTAATCAGGCTTTCAATTGACAGCAATTGAAACGCCACTTCGAAGGTTTGCCTTCCATTGTGCTTGAGACAACGTTGCTTTGGGACAACGCGAAACGAAGCGACCCACTTCTTCAATCAAGCAAACGTGACCGACATCTCCTTACCTCTTTTTTTAGCGCTGTGAAACGCCTTTAGCGAATCGCATACTCTCTCTCTACGGGAAACTGTGACTTCTGTTTAACGAGATGCTCAAAAAAGTTCGTTCCCTGTCTTTGTACGAGCAGACATAAGAGGTCCGCTGTCAATCCGAGGAAAACGCTTCGAGGCTCCATGCGAAAATTGCCTAAAGCTGTTTCTCTTTTTTCTTTCTTTTTTTTTTCCTTGCTGAGTTCGCACAAAAGAGTGTCCGCAAGAACTTATTATTGGCATCCGCACACGAGGGACTCTGGCACCTTTGACACCCTGCCCCGTTTTATCAATTTGCAGAAGGTTGACTGAAGGACTTTTCATTTCAATAGAGCGACGGTATTCCATCATTCATTCTTCTTTTTTTCTTTCTCTCTCTCTTTGTGCAGCGCATATTTGGCCGGTTGGATATAAGGGCCCTCGCTCACCATGGGTCAATATTCTTTTTATCCGCGTCTGCTGTCCGTTCGTGTGACTATCTTCACGGAACAATCAGTGCCGGAGATAGTTACGTACGCGTGCAATGGCTTGCAGCACTTTCGCTCTCTTTCTCCATCAACAAGGTCTGTTTGTTCTTCTGCCATCTACCAAAGCGTTGTTTTCTCTTTATGACGTAGCGAAAAAGAGAAGTCAGATGACAAAAAAAAAGCAGCAAGAGTTTTTTTTTTATTCGTATATATTTATATAGCACACAAAATAGCAGACGACAAAAAGAAACTAAAACGTAGGCAGACGAAAAACGCAGCACGAGTGCACGTCGATTCGCATGTGTACATACAGAAATATGCAACACGGAAAATGAAAAATGCAGGCAGACGAAAAACAGAGTAGAACAGCGGTTCTGTTCACACGCGTGTATACAAAAAAAAAAAAAAACAAAGAACAGGCAGACGAAAACTGGAAAGGCAAGCATACGCAAAACCACGGTGAAAGAAAAAAATTGGAGCACAACAGGGCGGTACTTCACGCCTTGTGTCGGTCTCCTTTGATGCGCTACGAATTGGAGAGGGCATCGCAAAAGCTCCCAGCACTATCTTCTTTCCAGTTTTTCTTTTTTTTCTTTCAGAACCAACGCACATCTAAACTAAAGCTGTATTTGTGGTATTAAGTCTCTTCCTTTTCCTCCCGTCGTGCTCTCTGCTTAAGAACAAGGCCGCCGAGGAAGCAGGCCAGCGAGGTGAGGACGACGATGCCCCGCTCAAACCAATTGTCCATCTATGTTGCCCCAGGAGCTTTTCGCACGTCTGGGGACCCCTCAAAACTGTCCTTTTCTCGTATCCGCTGTGTCGCTTCAGTTTACGCTTATCATTATTTTTCTCCCTCACGTTTTTTCTACCGGTTCTTATCGGGCTGTGTTTCGATATCCTGTCCGGGAAAGAAAAGCGAGTTGAGGAAAGTTTTTCCCGGAGGGCTTTAGCCTCGCACCATATTAGCCTGGCAGCCGCGAACCTTCTTGTGAGCTTTATTTCGTCGCTTTTCTTTTTCTGTTTTAGCTCGAGTTTTCTTTTTTGACAGGCTTTAAACAAAACGAAAGGGCTGGTCGTTTCTTTTTTACTATTCGCTGTAACGTAAGTCCCATTATTGCGCTTTCAGTTCCGCAGAACAAACGGGAAACGGCCAGCATTAGGAATTCCTTTCCACTTGAAGTAGAGAGAGAAGAATGGAAGCAAGAAAACGCGGGGAGGTTAGGTGGACTTTTTGCACTGTGCTGCTGCAAAAGTGGAGAAAGGATGGGTGAGTGAGAGAGAGAGAAGACGTGAGTTTAGATTGATCACTGGCACCATATACGAAACGCAACGTATCTGCTTTGAGGCACTCAAGTCTGCTGCCTTTCGGTGTTGCGGAAGAGCACGTGTGGCTTTTCTGTGCGGATGAGCTGCGAGGCCGGGCTCCCAGAAGCATTGAATTGAATTGAGTTCTGCTGCTCGACGCGCCAAAAACCACGATTCGATTATGAGGCACGCCGTAGTGGGGGGACTCCGGAGTAATCTTGAACACCAGGGGATCTTTAACGTGCCCCCAGTGCACGAGACACGTGCGTTTCTTTTTTCTTTCTTTTTTGCATTTAGCCCCTATCAAAATGCGGCTGCCGCGGCCGGGACTTGATCCCTCGGCCTCGTGCTTAGGAGCAGAACGCTATAGCCGCTATAAGCTAGCGCGGCGAGTGCCCCCAGAAACTTCGCTTCCGTGAATGGCCGATCGTCTAGTCTATTCAAGCCACATTAGGAAGTCGAGAGTCATTTGTCGAAGTGCGAAAGAGTCGCAGAGGAGGTGATAGTCTTTGAACACCTTCCCTGCATCTGCAACGGATCAGTCAGCCGTTCCACTGCAGTAGCTCTAAGTTAGCGAAGGCTACTCCGAGCCACAGTTGACTCATCAGTGCTGTGCCATATCGTAGAGAATTCCAAGGTGACCGCAATGCAATCAACGAGTCGAGGCTGTAAAGGCGACGGTTGGAGTTGTGAGTCAGAGTATTCCTACTGTATGAGATGTCATTGCGGCGTTATTAGAATTAGAGTATTTTTTTCTTAATAAGTCACGATACACCGTTGTCTACGCGTAGCTCACTGTAATTTGACATCGTCTTCTTGCGGCGTGAACTTCTTTCGCGCCTGCTTTCATAAATTGGCTGCAGAAGCAGTTTGCGAATCGGAGAACACAGATGCCACACAGAGGAAGTCCGTGAGATCACTTTAACTAAGAAAACTCGGAGGGTGCTGACGGCACGTGAATGATCATCAGGGCATAAGCAAGGTTTTTCCAACTTGGCTTATTTAAGACTCCGTATATTCGGTTTATTGCAAGGCTTAGTGAGGGAGGCCGGCGCATGTGCTATTTTTCGCGAACAAATGTATTAACAAAATAAATAAATAAATAAATAAATAAATAAATAAATAAATAAATAAATGCGTAAATAAAGAAAATCGCCAAGTGAACGCAAACAAAGAGGACAATGTAAATCGTATGTAGGACTTGGCAGTTATAGTAGAAATAATTACTCATGAAAAGTGCCTTGCATTTGTAATCAAAAGAAGATGAACGAGAACGTAGAGGCGAACGCAGGAAGTAAGGCTTGAAGAGTTTCAAACGTCACAATGAGAGACGTTGCGGAACACAAAACAACGCACACAGGTAAGATTGGATTCACTGCGAGTGTCAGGGTTCTTTACTAAATGTTATTTTTGCTTTCGTTACGTACTGCGAACCCTCATATGCTGACACCGAATATCACTGCCCAAAGGGATGTGTTTAGTGTGAGAGAAAAAGAAACGGAGTGGACAGACGGGGGCTTAAAGAAAGACGAGAGGCGCGAATAAAACACAGATAACTTAGAGCTGATCCCGGAATGACAACACTACCTGGCTAGGTGTATTCGTCACGGTGTCGCGCCATCGAAACAAAATTTTATTTAGAGATACGAATAGGGTGGTACATCGGTGGCGGCGATGAAATGATGTTCACTGCAGAAATTGACTGTTTCTAGAACGACCAAAGAGAAGTGATAGAGGGGCTAGAGGTTAAGCAGATGTAGTTGGGATTTGCGGAACTCGTATGGGAGGGCAGGTGGGGGTAGGGAGAGAGACAGAGAGAGAGAGAGAGGAGCACGAATGATGTGAAGCGCGTACACAATGCGGAGCTAGCAGGCAGCGTTCTGAAATTACGTTAGACGCGCGAGTCTCGGAAAATTTAGCCGCGGAGATGTGTCCTTTGGCGCGGAATTACTTTGGGAACACTGGTCTAGGACTCTATTCTCTGACGGTCGAAAATCGGCCGGCCGCTCACGCACCCCACCAGATCACATTTTTCTGGGTACTGCGGCGTCGACAGGTACAGAGGTGCGCGAATGTCTCGTAACGAATTCATGCATCGCGCGTGAAAACTACGGCCTTTCCGATAAGTGGGCCTTGGGACAAGGTGCGGAATGACTTAGCTGGTAGGAAATTCAATGAAGCAAAGGAATTGTTTATGCGGAAAATCACGCGTTTCTTACCACTTTGTCGTATAACGGCGGTCGCACACATTGCTTGCGATGCTTTACAATTAGGTGTGAGCAAATGTGAGCAGAAATAATTCCTTGGAGTGGCAGGGAGGGCTGAAATGAACGTCTCTGGAATGTTGTAAGTACTCTCACGAATATCCTTCGATGCTGCTTAATTGTCGCTTTGACGCTTTTGTTTTCTTGGATCAGAGTATACGTGGAGGAATATTGATACGTACTGCTAAGCAGGACCGTGTTGGAAGATGTGTCGTTTTAGACTCCTTACGCTGTGCAATATCGGTACAGAGCGATTCCGTTAGGCGTATGCGCTAGATCGATCAGTAGCTAAAGCTTAAAACTGGTCGAATTGCCTTTGCGGGCTGCGAAAAAAAAAAGGCCAGGAACATGAGCTCACGTTGGCCTTCTAAGACTTGGCTCTGGGCAGCTCGAAGTGAGTGCCGGATGATGCTGACACAACGGTGTAGCAAAATAAGATGATTCAACATAAAGCACGTCTTGGAAAACAAAACTTCCTCCCCTCCACCATTCCCCTTTCCCCGTCGTAGATAAGAAAAGTTAGGCAACAAGAAATTATGAGAGAGAAATAGTAACTGAAGAGAGAGGAAAAGATCGACTACACTGGAAACGGACAAGTGAACGGCATCTATTCATTCCGCACCGGCGGATGTCCACAGGGAAGGAAGCAGTCCTTCGAGGCGCGCGTAGGAGGAAGCGGCCGCTAAAGAAGAAAAATGGCCGACGCAGACGTTTGTCAAGAGAGCGCGCTGAGAGAGTGTGAGACAGAGAGAGAAGGAAAGACAGAAAGATTCGGAGTCTCGGCATAGAGAAAGAAAAGAATTGGTCTCGGTGAAGGCCGTCGGCGCCCCTCCGAGACCGCGTCGCGATTTCTCTTCGGCGCGACGCCGCCTACGATACTGCGCAGCCGTGTGTTCGACTACTCGGGGATTGTCCTTTCTTTTGCGTCTTTGAGTGGCTTCTGTAGCTTCGCGTTAGCGAAGCGAGCGCGACGTATCTCGCGCCGCTGGTGCGCAGGGCTGTTTGTAGGCGGGACGCGTTAGTCGAAGTGCGCAGTGCTGGAGGCGATGTGCCGCTTATAGCGCTGCGGTCCCAGCGGTGCGCGCTACTGCCCTGCGTATTTGGCCCTGGAGGCGTTACAGTCTCGTATCCCCTCGCGAGCGCTGTCTGTGTCAGCTATAGCGACGCGCTCCCCAATGGGCGAAGCGAAAGAATAGAACTTCATGTACCCCAGTGAAAGCGATAGCGCTTGACGTTCTGAACGCGTGACGTGTTTGCTTATCTTGCGTTATTACTTCTCTTTAGTCTGTGCTATGTGGAAACGAGTAGCCCGTAATAGTAGTAAAGAATACGAACAAAGCCGAACCAATGACGTTCCCTGCATCTATCTATCTATCTATCTATCTATCTATCTATCTATCTATCTATCTATCTATCTATCTATCTATCTATCTATCTATCTATCTATCTATCTATAAGACAGCTTTCATTCTGGTATGTATGTATGTATGTATGTATGTATGTATGTATGTATGTATGTATGTATGTATGTATGTATGTATGTAGAGAGAGAGCAAATGATAAAGGAAAGGTAGGGAGGTTAACCAGGACTGAACCCGGTTGGCTACCCTACACTGGGGAAAGGGAAAAGGGGACGGAAATATTAAAAGAAGAAGAGAACGTCTACTGGGTATATCGTTCGGCCACTCAGTCCGGATCACAGACGCTGACTCAATCCAGTAGCTTTCAAATATCGCTGCAGAGCTTTTGTGGCCTTTTGTAGCTGCGATATGCGAGGCCATGGTCCCAAGATCTTCTTCAAGTTGAACGGTGAGCTGATTGAGAGCTGTGCAGAGGTCATGTCTTTCGTTTTGAAAAGATGGACAGTAGCACAGTAGATGTTCTATAGTTTCCTCGACACCGCAGGCATTACAGTCGGCGCTATCACTCATTCCAATCAAAAACGTATATGCATTGGCGAATGCGACGCCCAAGCGTAAGCATGTATGTATGTATGTATGTATGTATGTATGTATGTATGTATGTATGTATGTATGTATGTATGTATGTATGTATGTATGTATGTATGTATGTATGTATGTATGTATGTATGTATGTATGTATGTATGTATGTATGTATGTATGGTGTGCAAAACTGACGCTGTTCTAAACTTTGCATACATAAGCGCCGAATATTTGCTAGCCACACAGCATGGTTTCATTTCTAGACGAATTTAGCGTAAGGATTTCTCATTTTACTTTTCAAAATTAGTTGCTACGTGATCGATTCATCGACGGTGAAGATTTGCTTCCGTAAGGTCTGATCTTTAGACGCTTTATGTCTAAGTGACAGAGAAAGAGAGAGAACGCGGGTAAAGTTTATTGTAATAAAGGTTGAGAGGTCAGCCTGAGGCATATTTCTCTAGCCAGCTGCTCTGCGTTAGAGTCAGAGGGGAAGAATAAGGAAATAAGAGGAGTTACCATGCCGACAGAGGAAATGACAGATGACAAATTTTGCGTTTAAAATGTTGGTGCAACAAAGTGACTTGGTAATATTAAATGGCACACGCTACATTATTATGCTTTCTGGTCAAATTTCACCCCACTTTATATGGCTACTCTTGAGCGTATGTAGATGACAGTGTCATCGAATGTTTTCTGCTTTGATGCGACATTGTTGTCTCGACTGGGGCTCGGGGCGGCATTTGTAAAACAAAAATTAATTCCGAGGTCGAACGTGCCAAAATTCGCGATCTGATCCATCTACGTCCATCTACTAGACTCCGTATTGATTGTTTGACCGCCCGCGTTTCTTCGACGTGCACCTAAATCTAATTGCACGGGCGTTATTGTATTTCGGTCCGCGCCTACATGCGGCCGCCGCGGCCTGGGCGGAGTCCGCCAACTCGACCTTGTGGGTAGAAATCGAACAGGCTTACTGTTTCCGCAATGCAATGGGCGATACACCTAAGCGTGATCCTAGCGGCAACAAGAAAACTACACAAAATGTACGCGCCTTAATTCGGTGTCTTTGTCCTCGGTACGACGTCGAGCGTGAACCTCTCCGCACAGCATTTAAACCGGCTGGACTCGAGGCCGGAAACAAAAACCTTCGGACAAGACCATGCACGCCCCAACTTTCGTTGACGGCAATGAGAGCGTTGCTACGGTAACCTCGAGTCTGCGGGTCTCGTCGGCGACCATTTCTAACACTTGCTGCGCATCCGAACATCGGCCCACAACAAGTGATCTCTCTCTCTCTCTCTCTCTTTCCCTCCCGTTTCCCTATCTTATTCCCTACATCCTCTTCGCCCATTGAAGGCTAGCAAAACGAACGTGCGTCTGCTTAGCCGCCGTGGCTCCTTTCTCTTTCTGCTTGAAGCCCCTGCAATGCTCCCTTTTCGTCTTCGTTACACCTGCTCTTTTACACATTCTCTTCGATAATAAGCTCTGTAAAGTAAAACAAGTGGTAGGTTGGAGAGGAAAATTACATATAAACGTCAAGAAAGAACGACATTCGGACACACCATTCGGTGTTTAACGACCGTAGATATCTAAGCTGACGTCTGCACTCCCACAGCTGGAAGTTCACGCCGGTTCAATATCGTAAAACGCACTGGAAGGGCCTGATTAGGGCCGAGTCCTACAAAACGAACAGCGCTATAGCGCTTGAACGCATAGACAAGATCAGCACATTATAGAGCGCCCAGCCAGTCAGCGATCGTAGTAGCCCTTGCACGTTGTTTAGCTAACCGGTTCTTCGTTTCATTTTTTCCTCTTTTTATGATATTTAACGCTTTTGCTTCGAACCTTCCCGTGAGCACGGCTTTTCCTAAGCCCAGCGTTTCTTTTCTTGCTTCTTTCTTTTTCACCAAACGGCTGCGCCTTTCCTAAAACACTACTGAGACTTGTGCTGCTGTTGACACGCCTTCTGCTTCCAGGACGGCGCATGGTAGGGAACTTGCGTAACGTTGGAAAGACCTGCGCCATGTTCCTTCTTTTCCTTCTCCGCTGAAAGGTCGTGTTGTGCAATCTAAGCGCACCAGCTGGACCTAAGCGCTACGAGAATGCAGTTAGTACTGCCGTTTTTCTACGTTTTGTATTGTTTTCGTTTCAACACCAGCGACGTTCTTCTGTGTCGAGTGGTCTCTACACCTTGTGGTTCACTGTTGCAAAATGTTTTCTGACATTAGGCTGTGTTCCCTGACCATTCACGTTTTTTTTTGTTGGTTAATGTCAGATAGTCGATTCCTAATAGTAGCTAAATCTAGGATAATAATCCGACAGTGGAGAAGGAAACAGTCAGAATATAACCTTGAGTGCCAGGGCTTGTTGACGCTTATTAGTGTACTTTCTTTTTCGCTAGTGGGAATCGGATAACTTTGACAGCTAGTCTTTGTGGCAGATGTTAATAAGGCATTCGGTAGAAGGCTAAAAGACCCGGGAGTGGTGATCCTAGCAAACTTTATTTTTTTACCGTACGCTTTACCATACGCTAAATTATGTGCAATATAAATACATGCAGTCGTTCCTTCTGAAGAAGTTGCATAACCGGCTTTATAAGTGGCCCTACAGAATTGGCCGTATATAAGTGGCTGGCATCGTTCATACCTAGGAAATTGAAGTCTGCGGGCTTCTCCTTCTCTACGTCGGCACCTCTGAGCGCTTCCTTCCACGTGGCCGTTGTCTCTGGACACACAGCCACAACAAATGGCGAGCTTCAACTGCAGACGCGGGAGCAGAGCACATTGGGCCCTTCTCAGGGTATCCTTCGCACTTGCGTGGGGAGTCTTAAGTGAACACTTTAGCGCTAGCGAAAGGGAATTGGTGGGGAAATGTAGCGAATTGGTGGGAAAATGTAGTTGCTTTCCCTGCTCTCTTGCAATGCGCCGTTATGAACACAGTTCGCCGATCGATTGGTTTTGTTATTGTAAAATATAAAGACGCCAAATAAACGGACGCACAGAAGAGAAGAGAACGGGACAGGGCGTCTTTCACACGATTAAATGTTACACAAGTTACACCTACTTGCTCGGGGTCATGGCCGTAATGGCTGGTATAGGGCCCGATTCGGAACCGCGCTTATAAATACCCTGCACGCAGTGTCACGTCGGCACAACAGATGTACAAAAAAATGCACACTATGAACAATGCGGCGGTGAGGCTTGGCCTTCGCGCACCAACGTGGGAGCGGCCCGCAGTCTTGCCCCTATAACAGCGTGGTGAAGATTATCCCGGACCTGAATAAAGTTTACTACCTACCTACTATGAAGTCGAGGGTCTGATGAAATTTCGTTCGGTCGAGAAGAATCATTGCGCAAACGGGAAGCAGATGCCGACCAACGTGTATTTTTTTTTCTTAACTGACGTTTCTGCCTCAACACGCCAGCTTTGTTCACAATGTCACCTCGGTCGGCATCTGTTTCTTGTTTTCGCCAAAATGCACAATATTAACAAAATAACACTGACAACTCTCCTTTTTAAACAAACCAGCTAGATGTGAAAGGTAACTACCTCAAACGTGAGCGTTCTTTATGACATAGCATGTCCTTGCTAAAGCTGAAGTAATATTCCATGTTAATCTACCATTACGGGATATCGTCTACCCCACGTGAGCACCCGTCAATTCCAATAGCCTTCGCCAACACGTGTTTTTACACACTGATAGGTTAGGGCAGTTACATAGTTTTAGTCGTACATAGTTACATAGTTACATAGTCGTAGTTTTACCTAGACGGTTCCTTTTTAAATACTTAGGAACAGAGAAATCGTTTGGCTCGGCATTCACAACACAGAATTCAATTATATTCGTTGCGTAAAGAAAAACTATTTGAAATCAAACGATGGCCGGGCACAGATTTTTAGTAAGACCAGCAGTGTGTTTGCAAAAGACTTGTTGAGAAGCGCAATATTTACGACAACACACCGAAGATCAAGTTTATAACTGTGTAACTCAGCGCCAAAAAAAAAGATGGTACGATTCCAAAAACTGTGCCCCCCAAGGATTGTAAAGGGGACAAAATTTGTGTATTGTGCAGTGCTCTGGCAATGTACCGCTCATTTTTGAGTATCACTTTTATTGCGATAGCAATTATATGCGCACTCCAGGCGCATTTCTGCCACCGACGTCGCCGTCGCCGTGAGGTTCCGCCTAAAGTCTACGGGCAATAAGATTGTCACTGCGTGCCGTATGCGGTATGTGCGAGTGAAAGCGTGCGAGGGTGAACCGGCGATCGCGGCTCAATCTCGTGCACGCAACTGAGGAAAGCGGGGAGGACGCACGCCGCCTTTCGTCACGCGCAAGGTTTCGGGGCGGGGGTAAGATGAGGGGGGGGGACGGGGCGTTCTAGTCGAGGTGGCCCAGGCGACCGGGCATGCCCCGCCGGACCACCGTATCTTGAAAGCCACCTGCGAATGGTACACAGTCCGCTGTACGGTGTTTTCGGGGCTTAGTTCACCTTGATGCTTGTGGCAGCACTAAGGTCATGTATCTAAGTGACACAGCCGTTAGATATCAGACGCATCAGCTCACCAGAGAGACGAAGGTGAAAGGGAATGAGCTCCGGCAGAGGCAAATGCAGGTCCGCAGGCACGACGACGAGAGTAGCATTTGAACAACTAGGTATTCATTTGGCATTTACCTTAAGTTTAAACTGTACAAATATGTACAAATATGTACGATGTCATACCCGTCGTCGACGGCCTGCCTGACCGGCGTTGTCTTCCATGGTAAAGTTGCGCCGTCTGCTGCGGTCTACTTGCTCACCTCAAAACTACCCTAACTATTTCTTACATAGGTTTCCGCAGCATCCAAGGGACCCGCGGACCGGCGGGAGGCACAGGTTTCTCCACCAATGAGTTCTTTCGTTACTCCGACCCATCAAGCAGGCAGACATCATCCAATAAGCGTCAGAGTTTAAGGGGCCAAAAAATGGTCGTGTCTACACTCCGTATACAAAAGCACCTTGGCCATAAGTAATCAGCTTTTGTCAGCAGAGCGTGGGAAGAGGACGCGTCATGTGCACGTGTGACGTCAGGTGCGGCGGCGGCGGTCGGGCGGCGCACGGGCGGCAGCACATGCCCGCGGCGCCGTCGCTGTTATTTCTGTACAAAGGCTTCCCCCGCGTTGAGGAGCCCACAAAATTCCAGGAAAGAAAGCAAAGAGGCCCGCGGTGGACTTTTTTCGCGACAGTCAATTCGCTCGCTGCTGCTGCCGCGTTTCCTCACTGCAGCGTTTTGTCAGTGAGTTTTCACAGTCATCGAGTGAAATGCGTTCATGTTTACTTGTGCGTGCGTAACACCATGTTTGTTATATTGACTTAGCATGTATATGTTTACAAGTTTAAACGGTCAATGAAACTACTATCATTAACTGCCCATTAATTTGCTATCGCAGTCGATGTTTCGCCTTTCGGGCGAAACTACATCGTTCAATACCCTTCATAAATGCTTCGACAATCACACTTAAACTACAAAGGCTTATACAGCGAATTTGTCCGTTTCGAATGGTCTACTAGACTCACTTTGCAAAACTGCTACATTTGTCCTTGATCGAGGGTTGCCTATTTGTAAACATTGTGCTTGAATTTGAGTTTTTTAGACTGTTCAATTTTTTCTGACTACTGCAAAAAAAAATGCCCTAAATCAAAATTATGCTTTCTACACTAGGCGGAATTCAGCTGTCTCTCTTAGATGCAGCAAACGTTATTTAAATTGATTCCAAGGCTGTCTAATGAGACCATTTCTGCATTGATCATGTGACTGAATAGATAAATAGGAGTTGACACATAGGCAAACCTTCCCCTTAACATATATCAGTAGAAAAGTGGCTTCAGGAAACGGGTCAAAAACGCCGCCGGACCTAAACCCTAATTATATCGTCCCCTGTGCCGGTGATCCTGGTCTTGTGGAACACCGTTCCAGAAATACTGGAATGGTATTGCACTTCCAAACTATCAGCCGCTTGAGTTATAAACGGCGCCATCAAACGAGCATGGAAAATTTTCTTCGTGGTTAGTGACTCAATAAATTTCTTTTGAAGAGTAATTTATGTATATATTGATTTTCTTTTATTTGTGTTCCGATTGCTTTTCGTTATTTGGTTTCCTTACAAGCTTTTTTCTTTCCATGTTTTTTGGGGATCCATGCAGGTTCTTCGACAGTGTTTTATTATTTCGTAACATCTTTCCTTCTTGCTCTTTTTTCTTTCTTTCATTCTAGTGGCATTGCGGTGCGTATATATTATAACGAACATGGAAGCGGGATACAAGAAATGTTTGAGCATGACATATAGGTTAGAGGGCAGTATTAGTCCTCAATCCAAAAGTACTTAAAGTTTTGTGATCGTTGGTCGTTCCTGTCGGAAGCCATTCACCAGGTGTATCACATCGTATAAGAGTATGACAGATTACAAAGTAAACACACGATACTATGTCCACAAATATATGGGACACTAGGCACCCGACGGTCTTTGCTGGTGATTCATAATACGCCGTCGCAATCTGCCGGCTCGTAAGGAGTCGGCGGAATGAGGCAAGCCAGAGTCAGCGCTGGCTAGATATACAGCCGAGTTAGAAATTGTTTAAATAACACTTTCTCCACAACCGACCACGAGGTTCCCAAAAAATCTCGGCAGTGGCTACCTTCAAAAAAGTCAGTAATGAGCCTAATAAAGAGGACGCACCGGTGTCCTACGCTTTGCGCGTCTCACAGCGGCGCCGTTTTCACGAGCTCCCGTCCTCACCCGTCATGTAGATTCCCGGACGGGCGACGAATCGGACAGTTCGCGGCTCCTCTCCCCTCTCTAAAGTAATCCGCGCGCCAGCTCACTCCGCTTGCAAGCTCCCCCAACATAGCGTCTTGAACGCCGTCGTCGTCTCCTTGATCCGCAAAGGGGCAACCATGTCAGCCGGGGCGACTCCGAGCGCGCGGGACTTTGATTACGCGCCTCTCTCTCACAGCCTCGATAGACCAGGCTCTTGCGCGCCTGTGCGTTTCGGACACTCTAATTACGACTACGCGTAGAAGCCGAGAGAGAGAGAGAGAGAGAAAGAGAGAGGGAGATGCCGTCGCAAAAAATTCCAGCCCTGCCGGAGTTTTCTCCAGGAGGCCATACTCACCCTTCCTCCTCGCCAGGAAATCACCGCGTCACGTGGTCTCGTCCTCCTCTCCAGTTGCTCGCCCGCGGACAGCTTGTATTTTACTTTTTTTTTTTGTAATTCCGCTCGCTCGCTCGCCATTTTGGCGGCCAACGCAATAACGCGGCTCCGTGCGTAACGGCTGTGTGTGTGTGTGCGCGTGCGCAATCTAATCCCGTCATGCAAACGTGCAAACAGCTGGCGCCCGTCGAAGCACGGGCTTGAGGAGAGGACGGAATCTGCGCGAGCTCAGCGGGCTGCTCGAGTGTGAGGAAAGAGGCCAATGAAGCGGAGGCTGTGCCCGCCCGTGCTCGAGCCTCGTGGTTCTTGCCTGCTCCCTCCCGTCGTCCCTCCCCCTGCCACTCACCCTGTTATTACATTGCTTCGAGAAAAAGAAAAAAAGAAGGAAATAAAAGACAAGAGCGCTTCTTTATGACGCCGACGAGGTTAGTGATTGGAGATACGCGGAAGCTGCTAAACGATCGAACCCGTGTCGACTAGTTTCCGCTACGCTATGCATACATATAGAACGCGTGCTCTTGCGTTAGAAGCTCGTTACCCTCTCATCGTTGTTTTCAAGAAGCGACAAAATGGGCGTTTTGGCTCCTAAAGAGCCAACTATCGCAAAGATGTAGCAATAAAAGAAGAAAAGAAAAAGAAATAAAGCAATGTAAAAAGAAAGAAAATCAGGATAATCAAGTAGGGCAAAATAATGAACCAGACCAAAATTAGAGGACAAAAGTATCGCAGTTTCGTCCGAAAGGCAAGAGATTCATACGCCAACAAAGTATTAGACTATTACACAACGTATGGCTCGCACGTTTACGTAGTGTAAATTGAGGTGGACATTCATCCACTAACTAAACAAGCGTGACACCCCGCCCCTCAACATGCTTACTTAATGACCGCGAGTATTCAAAGTCATAAATTTTGCGTGACAACAAGCGCTGCCCAATGAAAGCGCGTGGGCTTGTTCGCTATAGGTTCGCTGTAGGTGAGTTGTAGTGTATGGTATTATATAGCTCATATATCGAACCATTTTTAGCGCATAAAGCTTTTTTTTTTTCGTTAAAACTGGATTTCCTATATGGTCACCGCTAAGCAATAATCTAAACTATTTCCAAATGTCATGTTTCCTTGATTTCTTCTTTCTCTGCAGTGTCGGGCCATGGGACCTCTGGCAACATTGCTGAAGGGACTTGAGTTTTGCTGATTGAGCGTCATCGCTGCTGGCTACCCACGCACAACGCTGCAGGTAACACGCCTCGTTCATTGCCCTGAGAATACATACTAACTCGCACTCCCGCTCAACAATTTCCCTGCAGTGGAGCAAAAGCTGTGAGTTTCGTCAGTCAACGAGAACAAGAAATAGATAAAGCAACAAAGAACCAACCTGTGCACCATGTGACAAGTCGTTTCTTTTTGCACTGCGGAAGCTGCAGGAATCCTTAAGCAACACGAAGGCAGAATGCTCTCGAGATGTGTTCATCCGCTGTGGCGTCGTCTGCTTACCGCCACAGTAATCCGCATAATACGACGTGCATGCGCGTGGGTTCTAACACGTCACGTATCACTGCAGCCTATCATGCACCAAGCACGAATATAACTACTTAATTCCTGATATATTCAGACACTTATGCCCAGATCTATATTATGCTGCACAAGGATATTACCCCTGTACACTTCGTACATTCGGCAGTGCTGAAAACGACTTGTGAAATGGAGTGGAGTTGGTATTCGCTTCTTTTATTATTAAATGTGTGTGCAAGCTAGCGGTGCAAAAGCTGTGCAATCTAGCACAACCACTCAAAGGGCACGATATGATCAGGATCGAATGCGACCCGGGGCGATCGCGTAGAATGTGCGTTTTCTATGTAGCATTAGCTGCTGAAAAGAAGGGATTGGGGTAATATGGGCTGGTCCCAAAAGCTGAACAGCCTAACACAGCCAACAAAGGGGCAAAATGTCATCAGAAACAAATGCGACCTGGGCCAATCATGCAGGATGCACGTCTTCTACGTAGTATTAGCTGCTATAAAGGAAGGACTGAGGTAAAGTGGGCCGATCCCGAAGGCTCAACAGCCTAACACAGCCACTCAAAGGGGCAAGATGCCACCAGAAACGAATGCGTCCTGGGCCAATCATGCAGGATACACGTCTTCTACGTAGTATTAGCTGCTATAAAGGAAGGACTGGGGTAATGTGGGCCTATCCTGAAGGCTCAACAGCCTAATACAGCCACTCAAAGGGGCAAGGTAACACCAGGAAGCAATGCGATAAAGCAAACACGTGACACGCGGGTTGAAACGTCTCAAAGAGCTGACTGGCTATAGGCACGAGAGAAGTGCGCGTGCGATCGGGGCCTACACACAGCTTGGGGAAAACGCATACAGGATTGACAAGCCGGCATCAATACATGCTCTGGGTCCGAAAAATTTCATGCAGAAGTGTTGCGCAGATCAAGAAAGGTGCGTTAGGGTCTGCCCTGAACCAGGGCCTGCTTGGATCGCAATGCTTTATGACTTGGTTGTATCGAAGAAATTTTAATCCTGTCATGCCAGCGAAATATACAGACTGACACGCTTTAATCACTGTACTCTGCTTTGTGTTGTCAAACGCGGCAATAAAGAAAACAATTCAGCGATAATTACGATACTCCCTAATGCGAATTTTAAGCACAGCTGTTTAGGTGTTTCTAATTCGCGATAGATTGTGGCAAATAATTCGGGTCTGAACGACAGGGTGCTTTCGCCGGCAACCCTGAGCTTCTGCGGCAGACGTAGCGCTTCCACCGGCTGTGTCGCTCATTGTTCAGAAAGAACTCGAACAACTGGCTTTCTATTATAATTCATGTTGTCACAAGCTTATTTTATCAAAATTTATCTCTTTATTTGGCGAACTTGTGCTCAGCAAAACAAATGCCACTCAAGCGCAACGATAACGGCAAGCAGAGTCGGCGATCTTCGAAAATTTATTCCGCGGGTCAAGCGCGTGGGCTTTTAAGCTTTTAAACTGGACTCGTCGAAGGTTTCAGAGCAATCGCTAGGCACCACGTGGCTTCCAGAAAGTACTACACAATTCCCGTAGCGCATACAACCGAATTACAAAAAGCTTTGGTGAGAACACCCAACGGATACGAATATCGATAACATTAAATAAACATCTGATACATCCAGGCGCGTCGAGGGATATTGTTTACCATTCGCTGGCCGGTGAAAAGCAGTGACCGAAGATAAAGCGAACAGAATACGCGCGATACTCTGGCGCCATCTCGTAGCGACTGTCACAGAACACGTCGTGCGCGACACAACGCTTTCCTCCTCGCGCTCTTTTCGCTATCGCCGTCTTTAATTCCCTGCTGCGTTCCTCGTTGCTCTTTCATCCTTCACTGTTGCGCTCGTTCGCTCGGTTATGCCGACGCTCGACTCAGGAAGGGGCACTTAGGAGCTGCGCTCTAAAAGAAAAAAAAAAAGGAGTGTGGCCGAATGGTTAGAGTATCGGACTTTTGCGCTGGACGTCAAATGTTCAGTCCCGCTGTCAGTGACGGGTTTATTCTTACTGAAGGGATCCAAAACGAGGTGATACGGCAACCCAGCTATACCGTAAGAATGAAACAAAGAAGGCTTTGCATTAAAAGGGCAGCAGGAGCTGAAAGGTCTCTTAGTTGTCCACCTACGATCGCCCTCCTGCGCGACACCGACTGTATGGAGGCTTCGCAGAAGGATTAGTAGTGGACAATGGGCGAGTGTTCCTTCTCCCATCTCTTTGGAACGCACAGCCAGCTTTCTTTACGGATTCCCGCTAAGCACGATCCCTAGACCTTGTCGGCACTGCATGGAACTAGTGAGACGAAGTACAGCTGGCCAACTCGTGTGAAACAAGTAATTTTAATATATTTTTTAGCTGGTAGCTGGGGTGATGGGGGTGGGGGGGGGGGGGCGAAAAGCCACAGACGCGCTTCAAGTGCTGACGCAGTTCCCTCCGTCACGTTCAAACAGCCGAACGACGGTGACACGGCGTGCACCCTCTATTTTTGGCGATCGCAAGCGCGGGTTTCCCAACGGCGGCGTGTTTCGACCGACCAAGCGCGACATTTGCGTTGGCCAAGCGGAGTGAAGGCGGCTGGACAGTTCTTGATCGCTCGTCATTGAAGGAGACACACTTAAGTTCACAGACACGCACAAGGGCGAAATGATGCTCAAGTGAAAAGGACGGCTTGGCGAACATCGTCAGCATTGTTCCAGCGTCTTGCTTTTTCTACGAGCCGCTAGAGAAGAAAAGCGAGATCGAGAGTCAGCAAGGCGATGAAATAACAGAAGCAGCATCGCTTTTCGAAGCCGCGTTCAGTTTTATTGACCGGACGTGTCTTTCCAGACGGAATTTGACGGCACGGACGGAGCACGCGAAATGGGTTCGCCTTTTTTCATTTAATATTTGATTCGACGGCGTTTCGCTGTGTAGCAATAAACCCTATCTGCATGCCTAATTCTGCCGAATGTTTGAAGGGTCCGCTCGGCTGCGCCGGCTATGTTCTCAAAGCGTAGCGCGAACGTTTCGCGATATCGGCACGAATCGCGTAATAACCTTCGTCGGGAGGATGAGTTATGCGTTCACATACCGCAGGGACTGCTGGGCATTGCAACAGTCCAGCGATGCCAGTCGGCGCTTTGATGAAAACTGGAGAGGTTCGCCCGACGGCGCGCCTGGAATTCTAGTGCATGCGCAGATGTAAGCGGCAATAAACGAGACATGATACGCCCAGGGCACGTCACAGGTACGCAGCGTACACAAAGTGCGACTCAACGGGCAACACAGTCTTTAATTGAAGCATCTCCCACGGAACAAATGCTTTGCTTCGGGGTAAAAGCGCGTCTTCGTATAGCACGGAACGCACAGATGGCCGTACCGTCTACAGCCGTCCGGCGTGCCCGCGACCCGGCCGGTGGGCTAGACCTGCCGGTCCCGACGTGGGACTAGCCGGGTGCGCGACGAGTTCGCGTCCTCGCCGGACCTGCAATAAAGTTTATTCACTCACTCACTTATAAGCACGTGTCGTGGCTGAAAGACTTGAGATGTAAAGAATATATATGAATGTATATATATATATATATATATATATATATATATATATATATATATATATATATATATATATGTTCAGGGTGAACTTTGTAATGTAAGAAAGATTGCAAGAGAAGAGTAAGTACGCTGCAGCATCCCGTGTACATTACATGCCGGGCACAGTGCTGCCGACATAGGTGTTCAGCTGAATTGAATGGAACGTTTATTTTTCTTGAATAACAGTTCAAGAAACGTGCAGGAGCTAAGCTAAGGGTGCGGCCCGCCTGACAAAGGCTCCTGTGCCCCTAACATAAAGGTATACATGCTTTTGAACGATGGTACATTGCTGGCATTTAATAACAGTAATAAGATGAACAAGACGAAATTTTTAAAGGGATACCGAAGAAAAACACTGAATCTGTATGTATTTATGAAGTATTTTTCTGAAAACTCTGTATTTGTCAATTTCGCGGTAATAGTTTGAACAGTAAAAGAGCAAATGAAGGTCAAAGTTGCAGTTTATTTTTGGTTTGAATTGTTGAAACAAACACTTCGGCATCAGTATGACGTCACAGATTTCAAAGTAATTTTATTTTTTTCGTATTTGAGCAGCATTGATCATAGTTAAAAGTTCCAGAAATTTTCCAAGTTCTGTCCTTCGGTCCTTTAGAAATCAATGTAGTCCACCTTTTCCGATAAACAGTCAACCAGGCCCTAGCAGACACCTTGAAAGCCGATGATGTTAGTCATGGGCTTTTAAGGTTAGCCATGACGTCATGATTGACGTCGTGACTTCTTGACGAGCCGATGCCGGAACTTCGAGGCGGCGTCGACACATGGCCTTCCGTCCTTCGTCCTTTTCTGGCTTGCTAAGTATCTTATGGCGGTAACTGTACTGTTTTTTTTTCTATTGTTGAAATATAACATACTAATGCGAGCGAAATAATAGGGATGTTATGGTGGCAACTTTCGGATAAATGCGGTGGACTGTCGCACCCGTATAAATGCCATTTGGCCATGCCAGACTAGCACAAAGGGGGCGCGGGATAATCGTAAGTGCGAAAGTGCGTAAGTGCGTTACTGTTGCGCTTTTACACAAAAGAGTTTCACTAGCGCACAAAATGTGGGAAAGCAAACGAGAAGCCTAGCAAGCCAACTAAAAAAATACTAAACGTGCAGGCGAAAAACGCAACTTCAGAGAGAACTTCCTGCCCTAATCAGGGCGCATGCAGATAGATAGAGAAAGAAAGAGATGGAGAGGGAGGGAGACACCTAGACTTCACATATATCTGGAGAGCTTTCAGCAGCAGGTTGCCTAAGGTGCTACTGCAGGAGGAGATATGCAGCGACATAAAAAAAATGACGCTCACAAAGCTCAACAAACTCACTATGCATGTTATGTTACGCAATCTCACAGATAATCGGATTATATCTCTTCAAGGACCATTATCAAGCAGAAAAGCCGAATACGTCTTCGCGCGGCGCGGCTAGACCAGGCAGTTTCCGCTTTGCGTAAATCCTAAAAGGCCTGACCTGCACTCCACTAAAAAGGAAAGCAGTTATTATTATTATTATTATTAAAATTATTATTATTATTATTATTATTATTATTATTATTATTATTATTAGTAGTAGTAGTAGTAGTAGTAGTAGTACTAGTAGTAGTAGTAGTAGTAGTAGTTATCGAAACTTACACGCGCACGAAGGAAAGAGAGAGTGAGCGAGCTGACAATTGCCACCGAGAGGGGCACAACACCTGTCTATACTCTTCCGGGAGGAGGAAATGAAAAGAGGCGAAGAGGAGGATAGGAAACAAATGAACAGGAAAGAAAATAGGAAATAAACAAATGACAGAGACACGCACAAGGAACAGCAATAGACTTGAAGAATAACGAGCGCGGAAGAAAAAAAGAAATTGTGTGTGCTATCTGATTCAGTTGTGTAGTTAGGAGGTCGTTTATTGCATTCGAATTTCCGTCAGAATTGTTGCGGATTGGATTGGATTGGAAAAACTTTAATAGAAGACCTGCAGGACGCACGTCAGCGCGCAGTGGGCGTCTCCCACGCAGGGACCGACAGGGAGTACCTGGCGGCCGCTGCGCGAGCCTGCTGGACGGCCCATTGCTGATCTTCTAGGAGCGGGCTTCGTATCGTCTTCTCCCACTTGTCGGAGGTAGAGTCGAGCGGAGCGTTTCTGCACTCCCAGAGCACGTGTGCGAGTGTCGCCGTGACCCCGCACGAGGGGCACGTATCGTCTGGGTAGACGTCCGGGTAGATTATGTGTAAGGTGGCGGGGTTCGGGTAGGTATCTGTCTGTAATAAGCGTAGCGTTAGCGCCTGTGGCCTGTTTAGTTTGGGGTGCGGGGGCGGAAGGAGACGTCGTACCAAGTAAAAGTGTTTGGTTATTTCATTGTAGGTTACTGGGGCGTCCCTGTTCGCCTCCAACTCATCGCGACGTGGTTGCCCTGGGGTGACGGCGCGGTCGGTAAGCGCGCGCGCAGCGTCGTGGGCTGTCTCGTTGAGGTTGGGCGGGGCGCCCGGGATCCGACCCAGGTGGGCGGGGAACCAGACGACGGTGTGGTGTTTGAGGGTGCTTGGATCAGCGCCGCGGACTGATGCGAAAATTAGGAAGACAACGCATTCAGCTTGCACGGGTTCCTCCGGAAGTAGTGGCGTATCATCATCACATTCCACCCGCACGCAGTACAGAGATGCGCCTTCTTCCCAGAAAGCAAGGTTTCGTCAATGGAGACGGCGAGACGTTAGAGACCGTGGCTTGAGTGACTATAGCGCCACCAGCACAGAACCATTTCAATGCTATTTATAAGCTCCTAGTGTTGCGTTACAACCACGTCTTACTATCCTAACTATTTCGCGAGCGAAAGCCATCAATCAGTAGTTTTTCTTTATGCTTGCGAGTCAGCAAGAGTAACCTCTAAGTTATCGTTGCTTAATGACCTCAGGCAGGGGAGACGCAATTTGCCACTTGTACATAGCAAACGCCTCTGTTATTGCAGATCCTTTCGCATCGCTGAGAACAAAGCTGAGTCTGACAGTGCCAGGGAGTATATGCTACAAAAGAAGAAACGCTAATAGTCACGTGAAAGAAACCGTGCCCACTGGGCGGCTAGGCTTAACCCCAAATCGTTGCCCCACAGCTAATGTCCCTCTATTTCTCTTCGTATCTTTATGCTGGCGATTCCATTGCAGCCAGCCGCCAAAAGTTATCTTTTGTAGTATCTAGGGGCTGGAGAACGTGTGGTTGTGCATCGATTGTCGTTTTCATTTGTTTTTGTTTCTTTGATATTTGATTGGCTGTCTTCGCATGCTTGCGAAATCTGATTTATTGCCGGAAAGCTTGTCTTTCACGCCCGCGCCCTTAATCGTATGACCATTTATTTTTTTTTTTTTGACAAAGCCGGCATCCGAAGTAGCGGCGAAGATTCCCAATTACAACCGAACAAATCAAATATCAAAACGCTGTCTGCAAGACGGAATAAACACAGGGCCCTCCGGCAAAGTACGTATCTTTGGTAGCCTTTCATGCAACAGGTGGCAATTACGCGAAGCTTCACAACGTTCCAAGCAACTTTCAAGTACAGTTGAAAGCAACCTGTGAAATGACAGCGTTAGAAGTGGACCTGATGGACCACTTCTAACAGGTTACCACTTTTAACAGACTTGCGGTCCACTTCTGCGTTAGAAGTGAACCTGACTTGCGTTAGAAGTGAACCTGATAAATAATTTTGGAAGTTCGTGGTTGTGCCATGTTAGGCATAACCTTGGCCACAAGGCAACAGATCACACTGGCCTCTTCTTCATCGTAACTACTGGTCCGTAGAAATATGTATTTGAGGTGGGAATTATATAGACATAAAATACAAAAACTACACACATAATGTAAATATCCTGAACCCTAAGCCATGCCCCCGACAAAAAAGTTCCAGTCCTACACGGTCTCACTGCGTGCCATTCAACAAGATCGACATTTCCTCGTCATACTGAACAGTCGCCAGCCGCCGAATCCTGCACGCGAAACGAGAACTCTCCTTAGAGCATTGATTCATATAAATACCGGAAGCGGTCAACGTAGAATTGTAACTCGTTCAGATTTTTCTTCCGCAGATTTACTTCTTTTTTTTTTCGGACACCTACGTTTTCGAAATGCTCCGACTCAGACTAGCGTCTATTATCGCATAGCCTCAGTTAGGATACCGCACCAGGCCTTTAGTTAGGATATCTTTTTTTTTTAACTTCATTGTGACTGTTAGGACATTGCAACGTGCTTGCTGTGTTTTTCAGTTTTTGTTTTCAAATCTTCTGGCTACTCTCTTCATTTCAAGCAGTTTCACCGAAACTCTTCCTGTTAGTGGACCACGAGAGCCAATCAAAGTTGGCGGCGTAGGCCCGACGTAGCGTTAAGGGAAGCTTTAAGTGAAGCGACGAGAGAGGCTAGTTGGTGCACGTTCATGTTCACGTTGTGCGTAGTTTTACACTGGCAAAACAGATGACAAGCAATAGAGGAGGAACGCGGACGGATGAAATACTATCGCGTTTCGTCGTCCACCGTCCCTCCTCCCTTTTTCGTCATATTTTTGCCAGTGTAAAACTGAGCAGAACGTAATCGCGATCGTAGCTTTAGCTCGGGGATTCCTGTAAATACATGGGAGAGGAGAAATAATTTCCCTAGGCAACCAATGCACCGAATTTGATGAGATTCCTTACATACAAAAAAAAAAGGTTAGAATCTACTGACCCAAGGAAGCGTTTCTTAAAATTTAGGTCACCAACTTCTCAACAGAAATTGTGGGAAATCGCAAGTTTTTCAGAAATGAAACTATCAAGTGTACGGCTCTGTAACTCGACAATGAAATATGATATTACTATTATGTACATTGCATCTAATAGTACATATAAAGCGGACCATATAAGGCGTGCTTACATAGAAGGTGTGTTTTTTTAAGAGGTTCAGGAAGATAAAGGGCAACGGTCTAAGCCGCAAACATCTGAAGTCACAAGCACGAAGATAAGAGAAATCCATGCACTACCCACAATTTCCCTTGTAGCTGAACGATCGCTGCGCCAGAGTTCGCTCTGGTGAATTTTGTTGGAAACTCTCTGGGAAGAAGGCACTCACCGAAGTGCACCGTTAGCGCTGTGCCTATTGCAGGCTTGGTGGAATACGTAGGAAAATAAGCAAGACGAGAAAAAAAAAAGTTCATCAGCTCTCGTTCGCCAAAGTTGTGTCAGTCATAGATAGACGTGACAGCTTGATCGTGTGGGCAATGATGCGTCCATTTCTTGTGTGGGTTCTCGATAGCAGCAGGGTAAATTGATATGTACAGGAATGCTCTTGGTTCATAGGCAACGTACGGCAACAACTCATCCGGGCTTGCTCTCCCGTGTGATGTGCACACCGTGAAGCAAAGGAAGCACCAACGCTTGTAGAAGTTTTGGCCCCATTCACGGGCCCGACGCTCAGAACCACAGAGTGCGTGGAGCGGTGGTGCAAGCTAGGTAAGCGCAAGAACTGCACGTCCGCTGCGCAGTAGTTGATGTATGTTTGAGCGTATTGGGGAGTAATAAAAAAAAAGGTGCACCAATGATATACGTATCGAAGCCGACGAGCACGCGGGATAAAGATATTTCCTCAGTACGTATGTAGTAAGTTGCTCTTACTAGCGAGGCGAGCGGTCGACGGGCGAATGAAGATTGCCAAACTCTCTGGGTCTGTATGCGATCGATGTTCGCAGAACTTTGGCGAGACGTGATATCGCCGTGAGTGGCGTGCTATTGGGGATTGGCAGCGATTCGATGTTGCGTCGCAAGCCCGGTTAGGCACTGCTTTATTCTGGCCTAGCATGAGCGATAATATGAGAGGAAGTTGGTGCAGCTTATTTATGTATAGGGGTCCCGTCATATGTTTCATTTCTGCCTTTCTTGGGGAGCACGAATTATCTTTAACATTTAGAATTATCTTTAGCGCAAGGTGGGGGTGTGGAGGGGGAGGGCTAAAGCTTAGGTGACACTCAAACAGTAAGGAGCGGCTAAGTATCACGCCACGAGGATGAGTCCTTTCGTGGTGATGATATGCCACGTTGTCACTGACACTTTGGTTGGATACTATGGAAATTTCAACACCTCTGTTGAAACCACCAGAACCACTATATCTTTTATCGTCCTTCTTGGGCAGCTCTCGAGCATGCTCAAGGGGTCTTCTCTTAGTTACCGACAGAAGTGATTGCTGCTTAATATTGCCGTCGATTGGTAGCTGTCGGCACTATAATCCAACAATGCATTGACACATAGGACCGACCGAAGGTATTAGTCCTGCGGTGAAATTATTTCATTTATTTAATTACTTATTTACGTGCTTTCACAGCCCAAGTGCATTACAGAGAGGAGTGGTTAACAAAATATATGTTTCAACGCCTTCTAAAAAGTGATAGAAACATGGTTGGCAGTGACAGAGGCGAGAAGGTGGTTCGAGTTACAGCTTGTTTGCGAAAAACAAAAACAAAAGAAAACAAAACAAAAGAAAAGTCAAAAGAAACATGGCAGATATTAGTTCAGCACGCCTGAACTTTCACTTCAAATCGGGGGTCCTTCCGCGAATACGTGTAAACTAAGAGCTGAAAGAGTTGATTTTAAAAGTTGCGTTAGTAGGAAGCCTTATGAATAATATGTTGAGTGGGACGGCGCGGGCGGCGTAGGAGTTTTGACAAATAGGTTGGGCAGAATGGAGGACCCTGGCACTCTTGCTGTAACTGTCTGAAAAATCGGCGTTATCGCTTTATCTCCGTCACCTCCATGCGCTTCTCACACATTACACGCATGTCGGGGACATTAGAACACAGAGGTAGCCTGGCTACAGAACGCAGATGCGATGTCACTCGCAACCGTACTAACTCGTCTCGACGACTGGCCACCTATTTCGAGCCGTAGCAAATGTTAAGGTGTTGACGGACAGCAATGATCGCAACACAAAATGATCGAGTTTGCCGCTGAGCTTCAAGTAACCGATTGGCCAGCTTAAGCAAGTCCAACACCGACGTGATTTTCCGTATTCGTTTACATCCTTTCTGTCTCATTACGCCGCGCTTTCAAAGCTTTCTGGACGAACACTCCCGGACTTTGTGGGTGATGGCGGCGGTAAGCTGCTGCTGTCTTACCGAATAGCTCCCACACATGACGTCACCCGTATAACGAATAGGCTCGGACATAACTAACGTAAGATGCGTTGTTGCCAGATTCCGATCTCCAAGGAATGTAGAAAAGATACAATAACGAGAGAAAGAGAAATAGAAGAGAGGAAAGGCAGGGAGGTTAACCGGACACACATCCAGTTTGCTACCTTACACTGGGGGAAGGGGTATAGGGACATAAAGAGGGAGAGATAGGAGATAGAGCACAGCTTCGCGCACATTTGAAGGTTCGCGCCGAGGCTACACGCGGTCGCCAAAACCTGTTCGGCTTGAGGTGCTGCAACAACGCTTTCGTGGCTTTATGTGCCATCTAAGCATACGGCCATGGTCCAAAGATCTTCAGTTTCGAAAATGGTGTAGAATCCAGCCGGTTCAATCCTGTCCGGAGAGCTTCACGTTCGACCTCTGTATTTTGCTCTATATCACAGGAATCACGAGCAGATGACGAATGACATGAGACAAGACCACCATCAAGCTATCGCTAAAACCACGAAAATAAATTTCAGTGGCTACCTGGACACACCAACATTGCTGGTATTGACCTCGCTGACGAAGACGACCGATATGCCCATCCTGAAGCCCGACTAGTTCCAATCCCATTATCCAGAACGTACGCTGTAAGTCAGCTTCTTATCGTGGATAAAGCCATGACACAGAAATGCTGATCTTCTCCCAAGCTCTCGAAGTTTCAATTTCATAGACTTGATCCATCCCTAAAGCCGTGAGCACCATCAGAAGGTTCCAGTTCTGAGGCGACAGTATTGTGTTGCCTCTGGCTCGGAGTGGAATTGGTGGAAGCGGTACGTGGCGCATCGGAATGGGTGAAAGGCCCATGTGCGACTCTTGTGGAACTATGAAAACGATTGAACACATCCAAAAGAAACAACAAAAAGTGCATAAAGAAAGCCAGGCAGAACACATCCTTGATGTCTGAACATGTAAGCGAAACTTTCGTAGTTTTTGGAGAAAGGTGTGCTGAAACGCATGATGTGTACATTATGGCGGTATCTCTGTTTACCAAATACGAAGTGTCCGTGGTTTCGGGTCGCTTCCTTTTTTCTTTCTTGTTCCGCACGTTTCTGGACCTTCCGGGGGTCGCCCTTTGCAACGGAGAAAGAGGGCATTCTGCAGACTCTTTTATTTACGTCTGATGACATCAGTTCCTTCTAGATGATTAGTTAGTAATGCAGAGTACACTGTTCCAGTCATTTCAGAAACATAACTGCTCATGCTACTGCTGAAACACTTCGTGCTGTTGATTTCCGCGCGTTGTAATCATTCTCTAGTATGCGCAACCTTCGAAATTCACGGGAGTGCGACTAGAGAGAGAGCAAATGATAAAGGAAAGGTAGGGAGGTTAATCAGGACTGAGCCCGGTTGGCTACCCTACACTGGGGAAAGGGACAAGGGGAAAAGTATACAAGCAGCCCCCAACGTCCAATCAAACGCTGACAGTCAACCGGGGTTTGTTCGATATTGTCGCAGGTAGATAGGTACCGAGGAAAAATGCATTTAGTATTTATAAACTTTCACTGCACAACAAGTATGGCGGATAGTCTAGCCTAAACACTGCGTTGCCTTCTTCGTACCATTGGCGATCGCAGTCGTTCTGCTGGTAGCATCGTGACGTTACACCAGGCATCAAAATCGCCGACCCGGCGCCTACTAGAATTAGATTGTGGCAAACTGGTGTGACTTGAACTCAGGAATGTGGACGACGTCCGATGGAGATCATGGTGCCGGACGCATCAAGTGGAGCTATTTCCTGCTCGACAGTACTCACTCGCAGGACAAAGCGGTAAGGGCCGGAGCAGTATCCGGAAAGTGGCGTTTCTGCGACCCTTACGCGGCCGTGAAGCCGTCCGGTGAAGAGCGAGGAGGTCGCCTGCTCTGAAGTAGTCGTCACGATGGCGGTTGTCACAAAGAGGCTCCTACCGTGTCTGCAACGCAGGGAGGCGAAGGCGGGAAATCTGGCGTGCTTTTGCCGATGTGGCAATGGCGGCACCGCGAGAGTACTTGGACACTCGAGACGGGGTTGTAAAGCGGACCGTCTGGAGAGGTAACGTTCGTTCACCTCCAAATTGGAGGCAGGAGGAGGTAATAACGAACGTTGTCCTGACGTAAGGAGTTGCACGCAGATTTCTCTAAAGAATAACCAGTATGCCAGATCCGATGAGTTTGGGAGATGCACATGCAAAGCATATCTGTGATTGTTCTATTCAGGCGTTGTGTATGGCCTTTTGTTTGGCAGGAGGGGGTATACGCTGTTGTAAGCTTGCGTGTGGTGGCACAAGAGGTAAGTAAATCTTCGATGTGCCCTAGATATAAGAAGTAGCGGGGCTGGTCTGTCAGAAGGTGGCGAAGAACTCAGTGGTACATAAAAGAATGCCTTGCAGCGGGAAGTCAGAGACACCTGTAGGGATAGGTTGTTCGATAGCGTAGCGGGTAGAACATTCCGTAGTAATGGTAATATATTTATTGGTGGTGGTGGTGGTGGTGGTGAATTGTAGCAACAGGTGGGTTTAGCCTGGCGAACAAGGCCGGCAATTGCTCCGCCTGGGCGTCTCGCACAATACCGCTGAAGGGTTTCACCATATGTCCATCAAACCAGTCTCTCTTAAGAAATCGATGAGGAGACGTGAAGTTTCTTTGCGCGCTATAACTGATCCCTCGGGAAATATAAGGTGTTGCAGGCGCGCATGCGGAAGGTCCTTGTTTTGCAGATTCTTCAGGAGAGTGTCTCGTTCATCTTGGAATTGCTGGCAGGACCACAAAAAGTGCTCAATGTCTCCTGTCTCGTTGCATGCCGTACAGTTCGGAGAATTGATTCGCCCCGTTTTAAATAACCAGGCCGGTGTACTAGCAGATCCTGTCCTTATTCGATATAGAAGTGTGGCTTCCTCTCGGTGCAATCTCTTGGTTACGCAGGGCATATGCGGTGGAACCCAAAGCGACGCAAAGTGATTTCGAATGTCAGATTTTTGCACTTGATTACTCTTTGGAGCCTTGATTTTGGGAGGATGATAGAGCGCTGCGTATGCAAGCGCATCAGCTTTTTCGTTTCCTGAGATACCAATGTGGGATGGAATCCACTGAAACTTTACTGTGAAGCCTTTGTTGTAGAGTTCTTTCACGATGGCTAGTGATTTGCGTGGGAACTTGAGGGATGGCAAACCATGGTATACTTGTTGTAATGCGGCCTTTGAGTCCGTAAGGACAACCACATTCTGCGGAGGCAAAGTCTTTAGTTTGCGCAGAGCAGAAGCTATTGCTACGCCTTCCACAACTGTCGACGAGGCGATAGAGTCCAGACGGCCAGACCACGTATATCTTAGAGAGGGAATGTAGAATGCAGCTGCACAGCGGTCTTCGTCTGCCTTGACAGAGCCATCTGTGTATACTTGTAGGTGATTCGCGTAAGTCGTGCTCAGGTGTTCCAGGACTAATGACTTGGCTTCTGCAGATGGAATGCAGCTCTTTGATTGCAATCGTGGTACACTTAAGTTGCATGTGATGTCCTCGAATGTCCAGGATGGTTCTATCCTTTCTCTCTGTCTCGAGCAGCGCAATTCTAATACGCGAAGCGTGTTCAATGCTGCATAAAAATGTGAGCGCGGCCTGTTACCTATACGTCGTAAGAGGGCTCTACCGGGCGTAGACTCACTCAATCGTAGTAGCTGGATCATCAGAGCCTGGGAAGCCTGAAGTCGTAGAGGGCGTGACTCAGCTTCGTAGAGCACTTTCTTGTTTGACGCTGGCTGAGGGGCTCCAAGACAAAGCCGGATACCTTTTCTGTGGATGGCTTCTAAGCGCTCGTATTGGCTGTCTGAGGGTGACATCAGAGGTAGCTGATACAGGATTCGACTCGTAACCAACGCTGTATGTAGCCGTAGCATCGACGTCGGTTGGTTGCCCCAGCGTATGCCAGCGACTCGCTTGAGCACATGTAGCCTGGGTGACGATGACGCCACAACGTGGTCAACACCGCGGCGCCAGAGTAGCCTGTGGTCTAAGGTAACGCCCAGAAATCAGACGTTGGTGACTTGTCGAATCTGGTATCCGTCCAAATTCAGCGTCAAGCGTGTAGATTTTCTTTTCACTCCAGGAAATAGTACGAATGATGATTTCTCTGCTGATAGTGATAATCCAATCGTTGCCAAGTGGCCCTGAATGGCTTTTACTGCTCCTTGGGCTATTCGTGCAAGGCGGCGATGCTGGTAGCCGGAGACCCGTATGCAGATATCATCGGCATATATAGATATCTTCACTGGTGTTCGATGGTTTAGTACTCTTGGGAGGCTACTCATGGCAATGTTAAATAATATGGGAGATAAAACACTCCCTTGTGGCACACCGCGAAATATACGTATTTCATCACTCAAAGTGTCGCCAAGACGAACTCTGATGCGACGATCATTGAGGAACGTATGTATGAAGCGCAGGAGATGACCCGTGACGCCTATAACTTGTAACTGGCTGATGATGGCTCCTTGAGACACGTAGTCGTAAGCCTTAGAAACATCCATGAAAACAGCAAGTGTCGACAGGCCATCCGCACTGTAATGTTCTATGTGGCTTAGCAGATCCAGCACATTGTCTTGAGCGCTTAGACGCTGCCGGAACCCAGTCATGCACGATGGTAGTTTTCGACCCTGCTCGACATACCAAGTGAGTCTTGTGCACGCCATCTTCTCCATTAGCTTCGCTGCACACGAGGTCAGTGATACCGGTCTGTATGAGTCCAGAGCTGCAGGATTCTTTCCAGGCTTCAGAACCGGTACCACCCATGCTACCTTCCATAAATGTGGTATAGCCCCACTGGCCCAGACTTGGTTGAAAAATGCCAGCAAATCACGCCGTCTCTCAACCGGTAGGTTAGTCAGCATCTGATTACTGATAAGGTCAGGTCCCACCGCACAGCAACGTCGGAGGCTGCTCATAGCTAGTTCCAGCTCTCTGAGTGTGAAAGGAGCATCCATTAGAGACGACGATAGCGGCGGAGGCGGGTTGGTTGTGCCGGCTGACCTGCCGGAAGAGTATATTTCAGCGAAGGCATTCGCAAGACAAGCGAGTGTCTTGCCTAACTTCAATGCTAGGGCTTCAAATGGCTTGTTTGGTCGAAAGTTTCCAGCAAGGTTATTAACGACCCACCATATCCTTGGAACTGGCGTGAAGACCGATAGGCTTGCACAAAATGATGCCCATTGATCTCTTCTTAGTTTCCTTGTATAACGTCGAATAACTGCGTTAATCCTGTTATATATAGTCTTCATTGGTGGGTCGCCCTTCGTCCTCATCAGCCTCCGTTCCGCTCTTCTACGGGCAGCGCATAGATTTTTGAGCTTTAGATCCGGAGCGGGGAAGTGATCGGGTAGCTTCAGCTCAGCGGTAGCCAATCTCTTGCTACGTAGCATGTCCGCGAACAGGTCTCCAGATGATTCGCTTAGGCCGTCCCTGTACGTATCCCAATGCACTCGAGATGGGGAAATGGCCTGAAAAGGTTAAGGCCAGTACAATACAATGGTTCGGCTGGTTTACAAATTGTCTAGAGGACTCTAGAAGGAAGCAAATCTGGCTTTCTACCATGTTGGCATAATTCGCATGCAGTGACATGACTTCGTGCAGAACGGTAGAGCCCAGGCAATAAAGAAAATTGTGGCTGGACACCGTTCTACATCCTAGAAACACCAAGGCGGCCAATGGTGGGTGTATTGTGGAGTTTTTCGATTCGCACACTCACCCGGAGACGAGAGGCAACGATGGTCAGCAGTTCCTGACCCTCGGGATGCATATTGTGGTTATATAAGACATCGCCCAGGAGGAGGAACATGCGAAGGGAAGGGTCTGACGCATCAGACAGAAAGCTATTTGGAACACTTGACAAGGTCTCGTAAAAATGTGCCACGCTGTCAGCTTGTCAGCGATATGGCGGAAGGTGGAGATAGTGAAAATGCCGGCAGGCGTGTCGTGCGTGTTTGGGGCATCGACGGGGCGCCGAGACAAGCCGCCAGCGTCCTCCTGGTGTAACTGGCCGGATTTGTATACCGCAGTGTAAGTAATCTCTTGCAGACACAAGGCCCATGACCAGGGTGACCTGTGGGATCCTTGATGGTCGAGAGCCAACAGAAAGCTTGGTGGTCGGTGATAGCAATGAAAGGTCGCCCATGAAAGCTGGGATGAAATTTGCTCACTGCCACCCCGCCCCCCCTCCCGTAAAAGAGCGGGAGGCTTTCTCGCTGGCTAATTGAATAACAGCGTTCAGCAAAGAAGAAGAGGCGACTTGCATGAGCAATAACTCGGTCGGGCTCACGTTGACACTAGGCTAAAGCAGCGCCGGTTTATACCCACTAACGCCCTTGTGAACCTCTCTTGAAGCGAACGGGTCCAAGTTGGCAAACATTGGCGGCTTAGTCAGCAGCTTGGTAAGGTGGGAAAAGGCAGCAGCTGGACCGGGCCTGCAGGAAAAGGGAATCGCTCTCTTGAGGAGTTCAGTCAGAGTACGGCCAATGTACGCAGCATTTCTCACCATTCGGCGGAAGTACGAGCACAGGCTTACAAACTTTTGGAGGACCTTGGCACTGCTTGGTAAAAGAAAATCATAGACAGTACAAACTTTCGCAGGATTAGGGTGGGCACCCGGCGAGTCGATAAGATGGCAGAGAAAGCCAGTTGGGCTGTGACATAAGTGGTACTTAGCAGAAGCCAACTTTAGCTGAGCCACACGAAACACCAAAACATTAGTCGAAAGACTATCAAGGTGCGCCGAAAGGGGCGGAGAAAATACGTTGACGTCGTCCAGGTAACAGAGGCAGATATAACATTTAGAGCTTTTCAAAAGCGTGTCTACAGGGCACTCTAAGGCGGACTGGGCGTCATGGAAGACGAATGACATGACTCGGAACTGGTCATGGGGCGCTACAAACTCAGTCTACTCGTGGTGCATGTCGCCGAAGGCAATCTGCCTTTAACTTGAGCTGAGGAAAACTGGAAAAAAACCGGAAAACTGGAGGTTATGTCCAAAGTTGAGAAAAAAATTCGTCCTCGTCCGGGATGGATTTTTCCTCAACCGCGATCAGGACGAATTTTTTGTCAACTGCGAAGCTTTTTTTTCTGAGGAACCCGTATAGATTTCCTTCGTAGCTTGAAGCTACATTCGGTTGGCTGACATTTTTCTCCTTTCATGAACCTTCCTCTACCTTGCAGAATTCCACTGATTTACACTATTTATGAAAGTTAAGGGCCCGGAATAGTTGCAGAATGGGGGGGGGGGGTCCAAATTAGGCATTGTGTAACTCATACGCCGATAGAATATTGCGCGCATATACGGCGATACTATTTCCGTGAGTTGTGGAAGCACGGCCTTTTGACAAGTCATCTGTGCATCGGTCGAGGTTAGATGAACGGTACCTCCGAAACCGCAGAAAATTAAAGGGTTCAAAATGCTTCTCCTTGTTATCCGCAATAGAACAAACGTATACGGCTACAAGCGCATAATTGCTTTATTAAGGCGTTGCATTTCGCGCTTTATTTCACGTAGTTTGGCGCCTTTGTTCTGTTGGTTCTCGCAGAGTGAGCTGGGCCGATCCTTGAGGCGGCGCAAGAAGAAATTTCGTATATCGCAGAGATTATGCAGTGAAAACTAAGCTGATCTCGGTGACAGTGTAATCCGTGGCCGCGTAGGTCACGTGGGTCACGTGGTGGGAGTCCCGACGTTCTGCCCGGGGCAGGCCCGGAACCGCTACCGGTATAGTCTCCAAACCCCGAAGTCCGTGACGTCTTTCCGACTGCTTTACGGTTGCTGCTTGCGGGAGCGCGCAGCCGGTGAAAACACAGCTTTCAACATCTGCATCTGTTATCCAGAGGGCATCACCACCGCAACGTGGATTTTCTCAAAACGCGAATCGGATGATGAAAAGTTCTATAACATTTATGTAACCCAGTCTGAAAAGCTTCGCATCACCGATATTCCCCCATGTGCGCTGGTTCTGCACAATCTATGCTACTGTCCGTCAGGAAGCGCTGCGGTGCCAGCCGATGTGCCGAGCGCGCGGTCCCATTCAAGCATGCGAAGATGCGCGTTTATGCTTGAGCCTACGCGGTCCTAAGCCGCAGGATGTACCTAACGCACTACATTGCGCGGTCTCTAATTTATTGATCGCTCCGTCAGACGCTTTCTATAAACCATAGTCGGGGCATGGCCGCCGGAGCCTTTTCATTAAATATGGCTCTCCCCGCGCACACAAATTGGAGTGACGCTTTCCACCCGGTTACGGAACTTAGTCGTTCCCGATGACCCACCGCATGCCATTTGCGGATGCAGCTAACCCAGAAAGCCATGATAACCAGTGACGCTGCGTTTTGCGCTGGGACTTCAGCCTTAATAATATAAAACGTCTGGGGCTATCTATGCGCCTGTACCGGGCGGCCTAATAATACCTCGCTCGAGGACGGCGGCCCGAACGACAATTTCATTACCTCTTTGTCTTCTGTGTATTTCTTGTTTTAGTTTGCTCTGTCCTAATGCGTCGCACTAGACTTAATTATACTCGAAGGAGTGGTTCACGGCTGCCGACGAGACACTGGAGGTAACCATTGAATCAATCTAAGCTTGTCAGGTTAGGTGCCTCGAAACTTCGAAGCGCTTGATTTTTGTATACATATATTTTAACAGTTTTTTATTTGCTTTCCATTCCTAACTACCAATTTCTGTCTTCATAGTAACAGACGTCCTAAAGCTTTTACTACATTTGCGACTCATTCTTACAGTTCGTATGTTTCAGTACGGATTTGATCCTGTGGTTTTTCCTTTAGGCTATTCATGAATACGCTCACTATATAGTAATATATATTTAATATGATAATCCATTGTTGCACAAAGCCAAGTCAAGAAATTTGCCAACAGTTCCAATATAATTGACCGACCGACCGACCGACCGACCGACGGGCTTGCTGATTGACTGAGTGGCCTAGTTAAGGAAACAATCATTTAATAAAGAAGGAAGCCGCTAAATGAATGTGATACACTTACTCTCTTTGACATTTTATCTACGCGGTTGTCGATCGCAGATTGAATCTTGCAGATTAGAACGCGTCATCAGAGGCGCACAGTCATGACGCTAGCCATACGATGTGTCTTCTGCGGTTCAATTGTTGCCGCCCTTGCTATACATGATGAGCTATTACGTTAGCTGCTTAAACTACATTTTGACAGCTGTCGTAATGCACTGCGACGCTGCGAAGACCGTAGACAGCGAGCGACCGCTCGGCTGCACTTCCTTCTTATTGCGATATCGTTTATGTAAATTTTAGTATATAATCCCGGTGTGCGTGCATGCGTAATTGTTGTCAGCGCCTTCGCGATTAACCTGGGAGAACCAAACGTTTCTAAATATTAAGGTCCACGCACCATGGGTCTTAATTCATCACCCGCAACTAGACGCCATTATTGTAAGCCTTTCACCCTTGTAAGCGTCACTTTACACGCGTGTACATTTTCTCTCTATATTAGTCCCTTGTTTGAAAAAATAAACCAGTTGTTAGTCTGCGCTCGTATTGTGTACTTCCTCTCGTCTTTCGTCCGGGTCGCGCTTCCCACCCATAGGAACATGGCCATTTTTGCCACTGCTTCGGACTTAGGCAGCGCTGTGAACATGTGTGTGCGGAGTTGGCCGTGAAATGTATAGGTCACACGGAGCAGTCTCTCATATTGTTTACTTCCAGAGGCGAATGCTGATCACCCGCTTTTCCGTTCTTTTTTTTTCTCTGAAAGCTCGGCATTCGCTCGGGGAATTTAATTGAATTCGGTGATTGATATCCTCGCATGTTTATGCGCGTCACGATATCTCAGCTGCACACTCATTTCGAATGCCTACACCTAGAAACAATGTCACCAAATGGTACGCATGAGATTATTATTATTATTATTATTATTATTATTATTATTACTATTATTATTATTATTATTATTATTATTATTATTATTATTATTATTATTATTATTATTATTGTTATGATTTTTATAAACCTCTGTCATGGTTCGCACCCACTAAGGGGGATAGGCCAAGAATCAGGCGGCAGGGGGTAGCTAAAGGAAACTCTTTGAAGACAATAAACACGAAGTAAAAGCAATAAAAAACGAGATTACGCAATAACTAGATTAGTATGCGAGGCTAAGCTGCTATCTCCTTCGGCTCTTCGTCTTCCTGTCCACCCTGCAAGAGTGTGCGCACGCATGAACAGATCTCCTGTTTCAACAGCGCTGAATACTTTAGTAGCTCCCGAAAGGAGAGAATCGAAAAAAATTGCAAGAAGTGTTAGAATAAAAGGAAATGAGGCAAAAAAAAAAAAGGCAAAACGGAAAGCAGCATAAAGCCTTAAGAAACGCTATCGCAAAATGAGGGAGCACATCTCAGCGGGAAAGGACAAGGGGTGGCCGCAGCTTGAGTGGCTTTGGAAATTGGAGGGTAAAAAGGAGGGCGGGGAGGGCGAAGGTGAGGAAGGGAGCAAGTTGAGCAATCGGTGGCAGAACGCACAAGAATGCCAGGGTTACCCCTAGCGGTGAAAGCACAACAACACAGCCAAAGGGCAAGGCACGCTCACTGGCTCCGATTGCCGTAATAAATCTCGGCCGCCTCCTTCCCCCGCCCTCACCCTCTTTCTCTCTCTCTCGCGTTTGGTTCCAGCGACGACAGAGGCAGTACGGCACCCGCTCCGATCGCACGGCCTTGCATTGGGCTCCTTCAGAGACTTGCGGCCTCAGCGTGCAAACTGTGGCGACGTCTTGCCGACAGCCTTGTACCACGCCACCCTCTCCTACATGCATTTTTTTCTTTTTCCTTTTGTCCCCATTCTCATTCTTCCCGATTTCCTCAGCTTCCGCGTCTTCGCGTCCGCATACACGGACGCAGGGCGATCTGTGGATGTTCGCTTTATGACCGCGAGTGTATGATAGCGCTTGCCTTTATTTTTCCATGCATTTCGCTTTTGTGGTCTCGTTGCCTTTCTGTTTACTCCTTCGAGATGACGTAGCTCCGACTCTGGGGGCGGAAATTAGCGAGGAGAGTGGGTTGCGCGGTCGGGTGGCATTTAGGAAGGAGTGGATTCTGGGGGCTCTGGTTCGTGAAGCAGAAGAAGATTGATGACGCAAAACCCCGAAACTCATTCTCTGTTTTGTTTACGGAGGGGCGGGTGCTCGTGCTGAGCGAGCCACGTCGACAGCTTGTTGGGGATATTCGCTGCATTGACGAGCTGAAACGTGAGCCGTAAATATTAATAACAAAAGAAAACGATGAAATATATTTTATTTGGTAGCACTAGCCTCACGTCTTTCTTGTCTCGAAAAAGAAAGGAAAGAGAAGGCACCTTGTTGTGACGGCGTTCTTATAGTAATTTTACCGAAACATGAACGATGTTGAGTCGAGTCTAGAACGAGGAAAAGAAACAAAGAAAGAGAGGAAGGAGGAAAAGGAAAAACATTGTATTGATTTCGATTTCTCTTACGATGGAAAGTCGCGCACTGCAGTTGAAGTGGTGTGGGCCGGATAGCGCCGAACGCCGCCAATATTGGTGGAGGACACACCATGAGTGCTTCCAACCATTGCGAAAAGTGCAAGAGTCTTACGACAACATTATCCTTCAACGTCTCACTTTGTCTTCGTCATCTTTGTCTGCTACATTGGGAGTGCACTGACCTGTATTTCAACAAGATGAGGCTTCGTTTACGACAATTTATATCTGGAAGTCAAGAAAACGTAAGCCGCCGACATAAAGCAGAGCTGCTTCGGTTCCGGCGTGTTCCCATCGAAACTGGGAACAGCTGCGAACTTCTAAGTGGTCATGTAACTCAGTGTGTGCCCTTGATGTTTCTGCAAGCGATTTCTTTATTGTAGCGTAATGAGACGCATCGTCGTGTATACGTAGCAATTTCACGTATAGAGAGTTAGTGCAAGGGAGAGAAGCAAGATAGATGCCGAAGTTTTCTGGTATTAATCTGTTCAAATGCATGGTCCTGCAACACGTTCCCCATTAAATTAATGCTGTGAACACGAGTATTCACCGCACTGAAAGGGCCTCTGGAGATTAACAAGCAGCATCACCGACTGCTACTAATCGCAAGCGGCTCGGCAGAATCGTGTCTAATGACCCGTGCATGATGGCTGCACTTACTGACTGCGGTACATCAGACGTCGTTTGCCTAATGAGGTTTATTTTGATACTTGGAACAAATGATCGTCACATTTATTTTGCGTGGCTACATTTTTGCATGTATTTTATCATAGACTGCTACTGCGTGACAGGAGCATGTGATTCAGTGGACAAGAGCATATGACCACGTGACAGTCACATAACAAGGGCACGGGACTGCGGGACAGTCACATCAAAGATCCGTGGGACTACGCACTGTTCGTTGGCAGGGGCAACAAAATACATGACATACATACATACAACAAATACATACATCCACGGGTCATTAGACACCCTTCTGCCGACCCGCTTGCGAGTAGTAGCAGTCGGTAATGCTGCTTGTTAATCTCCAGAGGCCCTTTCAGTGCGATAAATGCGCGTGTTCACAGCAATAATTTAATGGGGAACGTGTTGCAGGACCATGCATTTGAACAGATGAATACCGGAAAACTTGGGCATCTATGTTGCTCCTCTGCCTTGCACTAACTCTCTATACGTGAAATTGCTACGTATACACGACGATGCATCTCATTACGCTACAATAAAGAAAACGCTTGCGGCAACGGTGCGGTCACATCAGGGGGACACGTGACTGCGTAACCTACACATGACGGGAGCCTATGGCTATGTTACAGCTACATCACAGCAACACGTGACAGCGGCACGTGACCAGCCATATGAGAGAGGCATACATGGCATGAGCATGTGGCCACGTGTCAGCGCAATGGAGAGATTTGCTTCGTAGCAGAGTAGGTTATGGTTAAAGTGGACGAATTCTCGCTAGACGAAGGCTGCGTAGCAGCTGCCGCGAAGCAATAAGTAAATTCGTAGTGCTAGTGTGGTTAATATGTTTTGTATTTCCTACAGCATGGGTAAAGTGCAAAAGAAAAATTCGTAAATGAAGTAGAACGATGTCAGTTAACGAAAATTCAGCTCATTTATGAAGCACGAAGGATACAAAGGACATGCCCTTCTGTGTTTCCATCTTCCTTCTTTTTTTACCTTATGCTTCGTCACAGTGATAGCCATTAAAACGTGAGCTGTTCTACAACACCCGGTCCAAGTATCCTTCTACTAAAGTAAAAGAAAAATACCCTAGCCATGCCTCTTACTTGACATACCGCTGTGTATTAGGGTCAATCTTAGAAATACACGCGTTATTATTCTTGCCGGTGAAGCAAAAAACTAACCCGGAGCAGGGGAGACGAGCGCTGTCTGTTCACTATGCTCGTTCTCCTCACTTGCTTATGAGGACAAATACATTCACAACACTTCGTGGAGAACGAGATGGCACGGAGTGTCTCAAAACTGCCTAACGCGAAACATTTTTTGGTGAGCGCGCTAGCTTTCTCCCGCGGACACCAAGACGCAAATTTGCATCGCAGAGAAAACGGTATCGCAGACGGGGCATGGTGGATGGCACGCGCGAAGGAAGCGAATAATATTTGTAATGTTCTCGTGATCGCTGCGGCCTTTTGCTCAGGGTTGATATAAAGTGGGAGCTTAGGCCTCGCGGTCGAGGCCCACGACGATGAACCTTCGCCGTCTGCGACTCCTGAAAAAAAAAATAAAAAACATACCGCAGGGACCAGACCTAGAAGAACCGTAATGAGAATTTGGAGCGAACGTTTCCCGTCTCTCTTTCTCTCCCTCTCTTTCTTGCTTTGCGCAAATGTTTTTCAGAAAACGCGGACGGGGCGCCCTTGACCGGGCTTTTGGTACTGCGAGCAGAGGAAAATTTTCCTAGGCCTATCTTTCGAGCACGTCGCCACATAAGTTATTTTCAGTTGCAGTTTATTTCTCGGCTGTGTGTGAGTGAAGACGCGAATGAAACGAGAAAGAGAGAGAGAGAGGGGGGAGGGAAAGAAGGTGGTTCTCTTAATCATTAGTAAGGTATGGAGGTGATAATTGCAAGTTAATAAAGAAACACGCGAAAAACACTACAGTACTATGCAATCAGTGACGGGTGAAGAGAAACGCGGCTAGAGCGTTAGGAGAGAGCAAGTCAAGTTGTGCACGTTGTTCTGCCTCGGGGTAGCGGTTAGGCCAGGAATTTTCCGGACACAGGGATGAGTACGTCAGGGAGTGGGAGCCAAAGAAAAAGATTTATTTTTAAATTACTTACACTGGCTCCAGATATGGAAGCCCACTCCATGTAGGATCACTTTAAACGTCTGTTCACTACACGTCGGAGCACACATGAGAACACGTGGGGACACGCCACTGCACCAAAAGTGTTCGCATTGAAGCAGTTCATTTCCCTAGGTGACTAGACTGGGGAATCTGATGACTGTGTCTCGGCCAATTACAACCGTCGAATCGTTCGCAAAATCCCACCAATGATGTCGCACCGTTCTGTCGGACCTCGCCACCAACGTTGCGCGATAGACCCCGTATACGAGGCAACCACGTGACAATTTGGGAACCTGAAGTCGACGCAGTTCTCACGGACGTCGTAGACGTTTGCCCCATGCATTAATTTTTGGTCTTTCCTTGACGGTCAACTTGTCAGAGTCAGGAGACTGGTCTTAACAGTAGTTACTGCCTCCACGCAGGGAGGCGGTTTTTGTCGCCTCGAAGTAAGCATCTTTGTTTACTCGTCACAGTCTATGTCGGGCCCCGTAGCTGTCTGGGCGTTTGCCGATGAAGGGGCTGCCTTGTGGGAAGCACCTAAGGAATAACGGTCGCTGTTTTGAGACGCAATAACGCGTAGACAAGATTTGCCCAACTACACGAACTGGTTTTCCCGAGTCACGTGGGACACACTGCAGGATGTCTGCGCGAGTAGCAGTATGCTTGGCAAGAGAAGTGTAGTTATACGTATTAGATAATATATAGCAGCATAGCCAATCGCCTAGCTCTTCCTGATCTTTTTCTTCCACAGCGAGGTCATTTTGAAGTTTTACGGAATTTTCGAAAATAATTTTTTGCAGACAATATAATTCTTGTCCTTGAGTTGGAGCATTTAGAGAGGCGGACATTACTAGCACGAGAAAAGAAAACACGTATTCATGTAATTAACAAAAATCACTGATTATTCTTTGTATTAATACTTTACGGCAGTTATTCTAATTTACGAATTGTAGCCGGTGAGATTACTAGGCGAATCCCCTTGAAAATTGAATTTCCAGAATGGTGCCAATTTGGAGATATGCGCCATCAAGCTTGCCGTGAAAATGCGCTGTTGTTTCACTTACTTTTTAACGAATTGACTTTTTTATGCATACAAGCACAAAAGTGGCTAAAAAGCCTATGTATTCCGAGTAGCACGTTGGCAAACACCTCGAAACTGGTGTCACGCTGGAAATTAAGTTCACGTGGATACGTCTTGCCATCTCACCGGTTACAGTTCGTGAATTGCAGCATGTGCCGTAAAGTCGGTAATTATGTAGTTAATTAGTGCAACATGTGTTACAATTTCTCGGACTAGTAATGTCCGCCTCTTCTAATAATGCAGCTCAAGGACGGGACTAATGCCGTCTGCGACAGGCGAGATTTAAAAATTTCCGCGAAGCTTAAGAATGAACACCCAGTCTAATAAAAAAAAACCTACCCATAAATCAATTGAATTCGTAGCGCTGGATTGACAGGGACATGAAAGACGACGGGACGTGCACTAACTATCAACTGAATTTTATATCAGAAAAGCACGGTATTTATACCGGCTCACACGAGTGAACATCATCGCACGCGCAACCCAGCATTTTCCAGATAGGCCACTTCCTTTCTGCTCAGAAAGATCGACGGGGCCGCTGACGCGGTTTGCACCTTCATTTTCAAGCAAGCTTGCGTCTACAATCTGCCTTGTATCTTTATCTGCATTTATAAACACAACTATACAATCACTAAACAGTGGTTTACAGCCGCAATCATAACAATGCTCGGAGACATGTCCATCATGATCACAATGCAATTTCTGTTTGTGTTCTCTTAGCCTGTCATTGATGCTCTTGCCTGTCTGCCCTATGTATATACTTTGCCGCACGTGAAAGGGAAGCGATATACGACGATTCGCTCGCAGTGCACAAACGGCGCCCCATGGTTCTTTGCGCACCTTCGTCCCGCCTTTCTCAGTGGATCGGTAACCTTATGCTCGATAGCTTTTGTGGAGCTGAAAATACGATGTCCACTTCCACTTTTCGGGCCACTTTCTTCAAAGCATGCGATATACCATGCACGTACGGTACAACCACCTTCTTTCTCCTTTCATGGGTGCGCTCTCCCTTGCCACCCGGTTCCGCTAGTTTTCTTCAGCGCATTTTTCCACCACTGATAAATGTACGTGGACAGGCTAGATTGCTTCCAGTAGCCGCTCTTTCTGTCTCAAAAAACTTTCAGTCATCCGGTGGGGGCGCATGATTTGCGGAGCGCATTCACAAAACAAAGGTTTGCGATTGCTCGCGTCACCAACTTTGAATCTGAGGAGGCATGCGGAAGCAGCATTCTTGTTTCCCTAGGGTGATATTCCCAACAGCAATGATTGGTGGTCAATTTTAGATTTATATATAAAAACTGGATAGCGTTATTGTTAGGTAGCTCATGTGTAATAACCAAATTGTCAAGACATTCATTGAACACGGCAGCCACGTCATTCACTGTTTCAGTGTTATTCGAATTGAAATTATACATTGCGAGGTAGTCTCCCACGTATCTAAAGGTATTTAAAATCTTTAGCGTTGCGAGTTTTTCTTGTAGACGTCTGTCGTGATGGATGAGAAACAAGTCGCTCAGGAAAGAGGCCAGGCATGACACAATACACACTCCTTCCTTCTGAAGATAGATAAGCCCGTCACATTCAACATAGGTATAACTTAGATAAAACGCTAGAAGCTCTAGGAACCCGATGGATGAAATGCCCGTCTCAGTTTGGAATGCAATTACGCCATAGTTATCTATGCAGTCAACAATACATTGCATTAGGGCAGTTTTAGGCATGCAGTAGTTCGAATCCTTAATACCGATGGAGAAGGCTGATATGCCTTTGTCTTGATTGTTCCTAAGGTAGTCTACTACCTAATTTGAGCTTTTCACTATGAAAGGCTCAACAATACAAAACAAGCTAAACTTACCTTGCAGAAAACTAGCCAGCGCATTTTGCCATGTACCTCTTTCGCAAACCTCGAAATGGACAATCTAATTTGTTAGTCTTTACAGAAAACATGACCTTTAAATGAAGGTTCTCACTTAAAAAAAAAAAAGAAGACGTTTCGTCAGGCGGGGAAGGTTACATCAGGAACAGAGCGCTTTTCCCTCCGCTTTAACTTTCTGCAGTGAGACATCATCACAGCGCTTCATTACAGAAGAGGCTGCTTCTACAGCCTTAAATTTTACCTCACCCTCAGTGTGAACGACAAATCCTCCCTCTTTGTCTTCCGGCAACACGCACGACGCCCTGTCCTGCAGGAACTGCAGTACCCGTCACACATGCTGATGAACCACCGCTTTCTTCCTACGAGACAATAGCGTGCACGTCCTGTCGTCTTTCATGTCCCTGTCGATCCAGCGCTATGACGTCAATTGATGCAACGAACCAACTAGCCCGAAAGTCTGCACTCCTACCGATAAATGTAACGACTCCGGCTCTGTATACTTTTCCCCTGCTTTTTTTTTCACCAACACTCTAAACGTCTTTTGCTTATCTCGATGGCTGAGTAGTTTCAACTGCTTTGAATTTTAGCGCTTCAGGAAGATGAACGTGCTATACATCTCTTGCACCGTAATAACGATCCACTGGCTGATTTCAGGACATTTGCTTCAGCAGACACATGTCTTGTCCTGTTGGGAATTTCGCTCCAGTACGTCCTTGAAATCCGGCAGCCTGGTCGGGCCTCAAATAGCGAGGCACTGCCCTGTGCGTTGTCGCACAGATTTTTTCTTCTCGGTATATTTGTTGCCGCATCTGTGAATCTCCGAGGTCTTTTTAGTTGTTTACACTCTTTGCATCCAGTTTAACGAACCTATTTCTGTCTGTTACATTTGCTGTCTCCGGGTTGTCTACTTGCACATTCAATTAGTCTGTACTTGTTTGCCAACATTCTTGACCTCTATTCCGTCTGCATGCTTTTGAGGTACAATATTTTTGCGCTTTAGACACCCATCTTTTTTTTTTAAACCATGTTTCTCAGGCTTTCTTCAAAACTAATTTTGCACTGCGCTCGCGTCAATTCAAAAAGGCCCAACAAATTTTTACCTGTGTTGCCTCATTCTGAGTTTTAACTTTCGCCGTCAAACACAATGGAACAGTTATTGAACGATAGAACGATAGATAGCGATTCAGAAAAAGAAAAGCAAGGAAGGAAAGAAGAAAAGCTGCGCGTTCTGTCGCTTTTAAAGGATGCTTGTTCACATCGCTTCTGTGACTTGTCTTGAAAGGTGTTCTCATTCGTTTGCTAGCCGGGTCAATTCCGAAGAGAACGCAGGGGCACGACCTTCTCTTTCTTTTAATCACTGCGAACTATTCTGTAAGCACTGCGCGTGTCACCTCCCGAGAGACGCAATCAATGCGACGAGAAGAGTGCTTCGTGGTGACCTTCTCCGAAATTGACGCGGCCGGGGTTGGAGCCAATTTTAACCGGCGCGGCGCTCATTCAAATTCAAATCATCCCGCCCGCGTTTAACGCGGCAGTGATGCAGGCTCCGCAGTAATGGAGCAGGGGCTGCGCGAATTTCACTCTTAGCGCGTTCGCATCTTAGTGCGGTTACTACTACAGAAAACTGAATGAGCGTGAGCTTTATTGAGCCTAATAACGTGAGTCTAACGTGAGCCTAACATGCGTGACGGTGAACGTTCACCGCCGGGTCTTACCATCGACGGTAAACTTACCATCGGGTCAATGTAAACAACGATATGGGTACGACTAATGTTGACAAAACTTGGGTTGGCGCTGGTTGGAGTTGATATCGGGGGTTATTCGCTGCCTAAGCCGTAAATATACGAGAAATGTACACTTCAAAATATCGATGTACGTTGTTCTTTCTCGCAGGATTTACGAACCTCAGCTAGCCATCCACAAGCGATAGCAAATGACGTTATATTAATATGAACTGGCAGAGAGTTGTTCACTTTCTGGCAGTTTTCATGGTTCAGCTAGGATGGATTTTCAGACGACTGGCTTCGTAATCTTTCAGGTGGACACAAGCACTTGTTTTTTTCTTAAATATATAAACAGATTATTGTAGTAACCAGGGGAACGCATCAGTTGACCCTACAGTGTAGCTGTATAACCTGTTCCTTTAGACTCTAGGATTTGAATCCGGAAGCTGTTGAGTATTCATGGACAACGCAGGGGCTGCGTGCTTGATATAGTTGCTTCATTGAACCTCATTAGAAGGTGTGCTTCTTTCATTACTAGTTAAGACTTTTTTTCTTTTTATGGGGGTTTTACGTGCCACACCCACGATCTGATTGTGAAGCACGCCGTAAGGGGGGAGCGGGGGGCTACGGATGAACTTTGACCAGCTGGGGATCTTCAACGGGCCCCCAATGCACGGGACACGGGCGTTTTTGCATTTCGCCATCATCGAAATACGGCCGTCAGGCCGGGATTTGACCCCGTGGCGTCTTGCTTAGCAGGAAAACATCATAGCCGCTAAAGCACCCTGGCGGCTTACTAGACAAGAAGCATGTGCTGACACACTGTTATAATTATAACTAAGCGAGGCGGCTCTGACAGTGCTTGGTTTAAATAAAGTCGGCGGGAGTGATTATCAAATAAATTGTTCGACTGCACTCAAGATCAACACTTGCGCGGAGAAACAACCGACCGGTGGTGGTGATAAACTTTATTGAAAGGGGGAAGGGTAAAGAGGGACGTGGCTGAGGGTTAGGGCTCAAGTAAGGCCCTGGGCCTGCTTGGCCTTTTCCGCCCAGTCCACCAGTTCAAGTTGTCGGTCGACGTCCCCGGAACTGAGCCAGGCTGTCCAGTCAGTCTCGCTGCTGACGGGGGGATGAGAGAACGGGAGCGAGGTGCATTCCCACATTATGTGTGTGAGTGTTCCTGTTTCTGAACAGAGCCTACATTTGTCGCTTTCCCTGCCCCCTGTGATTTTGTTAATGTATTCTGGGTGTGGGTGTGTATTTGTCTGAAGTCGACGAAACGCGACCGCTTGCGTTTTGTCGAGTTGCTTGGCCGGTGGTGGGAGCGCGCGACGCCTCAAGCGATACCGATGGGCTATTTCATAATAAGTCTCGCAGGGTTCCTCGTGTCTCTCCTCCTCATTCACGCCGTCCGCATTCGCAGACGAGGCTCGGCGCGCGAGATCTCGAGTCAAACTGTGGAAGTTTATAAAACTACTGCTCCATATAATAGCGTGCAAATAATCAGCTTGGAAAGATCGTTTTTTTTTTTCTTTCTTTTTAATGACGGTTGAACAGCGGTAAGGATCCCGGTAGGTCATGCGACTGGTCTTACGGCCTTATGCCAATGCAAGCCTTCTGCATTACTATCACGGGAGAATAAGTGCATATTAGGCGAACTAGCATGAGAGACGGATAGAAATGCTCTGGTGTAGTCCACGACTTGCGTCCACAAACCCGAGAATGTAGTTTAAAGGAATGTTTGTCCGTAACTGTTCTCGCGTGCGGTAACTGTTGAGTAAGCCTGGAAGCCACAAAACGTCTCCCTAGTTGGCAGTAACAAACAACTTCGCTGGAAGGACAATTTGTTTGCACCTGAAGCTATCGGCATGAAAGTAAATTGAAAGGGTGGGATAGGGAGTTGGCGGGGGGGGGGGGGGGTAGGAGGGGCGTCTGACATTTCGAGTTTATCGGGTATGGCCTGTGGTTCAGTTATACGCACGGCGCGTTTAAGAATGTGCCTGCTCACACGCCGTAATGAAGAAATTGCTGCAACGGCAGCGGTACGAATCTCGGCTCGCGGTCGCACCTCCACTTGGAAACTGGGGTTTTAGCTCCCTGACCCGATGCTGAGCACAAGTTGCACAATAAACACGCCCTTTTAGACACAGATCTTTTTTGAAACCGTTGGTCCCAGGAATAGAGGGAAGCCATAACGAAAGGGGGGGGGGGGAGGGATTACGAGCAGAAGACGCACTTGGTTAGACACGTCGTTTCTGAGGGCGTAATTGGCCGCATCTTCCGCTGGCGCATCTGCTACAGCGAAAGGGGCCAACGCGTCGTCTTCTTTTCTCTCTTTTTTTTCTTCCTTCGTGCTTGGAGTACGCATAAGCAGTGGCTTCACTCATTAGAAATGCAAATTGTCTCCTCTGTTTGCAGTGCCCTGGACGGCGAGGTGCACAGGACGGCGCGATGCGTGCTGCCGCCCTGTGGGCGGCGGCGGCGGCTGCGCTCGTCAGCCTGCTGTCGTCTGCCCTGCTTTTGCAGACGACACTGCTCCTACCAGCCGCTACCCAGGCATCGGCGAATTTCGTGCAGCAGGCAAGTTGTTTGGACCGATTCCTTTTGTGTGTTCTCTGCACGATCAATTGAACCGGGAGAGAGAGAGGGATACATAGAAGCCAGGGATTTTAACCAGTCAAGAGTCCGATTGGCTACCCTACGCTGGGAGGAATGGAGAAGGGGGAAGAGAGAGAAGGGAGAGAGAGAGGGTATAGACACGTGCACGGACAGTACTTGAGTCAAAACCGCCATTGCAAACCAGAGGTTATCATAAAGCACAAAAGTGCCATCATTACCTCCTCAGCCGATGATCAGTGGGGACAGTTGAAGTACAGTGATCGGGAAGGTATTGGGCCATGTTGTAAAGGAGGCGTAGAACGAGGGACAAGAAAAAAAGGAAGACAATATGCGTCTTCCTTTTGTTGCTCGTTCTGTGCTCATTTGAGACGTTAGCATCCTTTGGGTATTTCACGCACTTTCCGAGGGCGAATTAGTTTATGTGGCTATGTCTCTAACCGTTTTCCCTCCTACCTGGGTCATTGGGTAGTTCATGGTCCAATGGGTAGTGCATCGGGCAGCTAGGCTGAGGGACCAGGTTTCGAAACTAACTGACAGATCATCTTTGGTCACTGAGTGTGTGGCAATGCGTACACGTGCTGCTCTTCAACGAATCTTTTTCTCGCCGTCGGGGATCGCTGTATGTGTGGGACTGTGTATGTACCGCTCTTGAATGAAACTCTTTTGGCACCGAATTGGAGCACATGGCATCTGCCCGGTCGGTCTCTGCTGGAGTTCAAGAGACCTATTTGATGTCAACTTGGGTCACTGGGCAGGTGCCAGTTGGTGTGTTCCGCTCTTCAAAGTACGTTTTGAGGTCAATATGTGTGACTAGGTATGTGCCACTGGGAATATGGCGTTTAACAACGACGAGAAAGATGTTTTACATTTCTGCGATGCAGGGAAGAATCGAACCCACGTAACACGGGTTCTTCAAAGAGGGCAGTACGACGCTTCAAGAGGCTGCCCCGCAAATGCATTGCGCATGTGCTGCTCTTCAATGAACCCCTGCCCAACTTGGGCGACTGAGTTTGGGTGACTGAATTTGAACCTACAGCCCGAGTTTCCTTTAAAGCGGCAATTGCATGTGCTGATATGATAGCGGTTGGTCACCACGATAAAGTACTACGTCCTCTGCCACACAAAGCTTTGTCCATATTTTTGTAATTTCGAAAGATAAGACTATTTGCAGTTGTTCTAGAACACATGATTAACTTACATCACATTTTGAATGTGACCAAAACCTCTTACATTTGTACTCACACCTCAAGTCTCTGAGACGCACACCCTCGGACCCACTTGTACTCCCTCAGAGTCAGGCTAAGGTTTGAGTGAGTAGGAGTCTGGGTGAAGGAAATTCTGAGTGAGATCACCATCCTATAGTTGTGTCACACCCGTGAGCTATAATAGGGTTTTCTGCAACTGCCAATTTACGACTGAGACTCTGGCTTTGCTGCAGTATAACACTGCTTGAGGAGAAGCCAACTAAGGAAAAAAAAAACGAAATGGATGAGGTAAGCTGTGGTAGGTAAATAAAAAGTGAGCCATGAAAGATGGTGCAAATGAAGGGCTGTTTGGCAGACGAGACAGCGCATTAAGACGAAGACTGATAGGCGCAGCAACACGAAACTGCTGCGCCAAACCAAATTTACTCCTGAACCTCTGCCTTCCCTGCAGCTTACTAATGCCTCAGGAGAAGCCATGTTAGCAAAGTAAAGAATAAGTTAACGTAGGTTGCTATAAGTAAAGGAGAAGTCACGAAAGAAAGGCACAAATAAAGGGCTGTTCGACAGCCGTGTACTTCAGTTAGCCGGTGCCACTTTCGTGTCGTCCCTCGAGAAAGCTGAACACTCGCAAGAACACACAGTGTGGCTTGTAAAGAAAAAACGTTAGATGTTACTTCTCCATGTTCTTTTTTTCTTATTAGCTTGCGATGCCACGGCCTAATACGTACTTGTCAGATGCAAATTTATGCGAAACGCTGAAATACCTTTCCTGAGCCCTTAGTTGACAAATTTTAATCTGTTCCTAAATCAAAGCATTTATATTCTAAATACCCCGAGAGGAAATTGTCTATTGATAGCATCAAATTCAAGGAGTAAAATCAAATTCAAAATTGAAATAATCCTGCACGCTTTTTTAAAATATTGATAACAATAATAATAGCAATAATAACAATTTATTCGGCAAAAATACAGAAGAAAGCTTTAGAGCTCGGAATGGGGAGAAACATATGTCGCCATTCTACAAGCAGCACTTATTGAATAGTCTTAAGAATACCGAAATAACAAGGTATTTAAGAGCAAGCGAGATGTTATTTAAACTACGCGTTTTTTGCGCAGCTGCTTTTCACCAATTGTGATATTAATTGATCCACGTGTAAGATAAGTTCATTCGTGTTAGATGCTCTAGAAGACGCATTCGAGAAAAGGTATGGTGACTGTTTTTCACGCAGAGTTGTTAACCTTATCTGTTCCTTTTTTTTGCAATCGTACCACCATTATGAAACGTTTATGAAACATTTCAAAAGAACAGAGTTACGATAATTAGATCTTTCTTGTGATGAGTGCTCTTGTGCCCGCAGGAAAGCGCATGAATTCGCAAAGTATATATATATATATATATATATATATATATATATATATATATATATATATCATAGTTACGTATTCGAAGTTATCGTAAATGGTAAGATTTTCCGATTACGTCAAACTAAGATAGAATGTATAAGCGCGACTGAACGAGGACGTAGAAAGAAACAGATAGACAGAGAGAGCGCTTCACTTTCAACTTTGTCTCTGTCTATCTGTTTCTTTCTACATCCTCGTTCAGTCGTGCTTATACACTCTCTCGTGGATTCTAACCAACTAGCCTGCCCACGTGTTTTAACCAAGTCAAACTAAGCCCGCCAGAAGAATACACCAACGCGCGGTCATCAAACCACACCAGGCCGGATACACGGAACGCCGAAGACTGCGAAAACCAGAAAAACAAACAAAGAAACAAATTCGGGGGATCTCCCGTTTATGTGGGAATCGGTTACAAGCGAAGCCGTCTTTGATGTTGATTGAAGTGTCTTCATTTTACTGCTCTTTCTTCACTTCTGAGCTCAAGGCTTCTGGCTCAATGCACACACTGTTAAATTTTCTTATGTCTATTTCTTCCCACTCGATCACATCGGTTGCCCAGTTCTTCGGTTCCGTGTAGCCGACTTAAATTTCTTGCTGCCGACATCTTCACTGCTCCGTACATCAGTACTTATGCTTACAGCACGCTCTGGTTCCATTTTGTTGGCAACAAATATAGCAGGGGTAAGTACCTCTGCTATGGTTGTGGCGGACTTCTTAAGTTATTGACTCTTGCTCTACTTGTCCATCGGGTCCTTATTCAGGGGTGCATACCCTGTCTGGGGGATCGGCCGAGAGTGCTCACATATCGACTGCCACATGGCCACTTGTATATATCCAGTGTTATCTCAAGTTATGTTATAATCGGCAAGACAGCGGCATTCAGCCGCCAACAACCATTTCTTTATATTTAGCTTTACAGCGAAGCGGCTAGCCTCTAGTTGGTTGGAGGGTTTCGTGGCGTGCTCACCCCAAAACGCGGCAGCAGAAAAAAAGAAGGTTTGTGTTTGAGTTTCCGCGTAACAGAACGATATTTTCGCGTACATTCGAATTACACTACAATGCCATCTTGTCTGTAGGTTGTGTGTAAGTCGTACTTTACCCATTTTCTTACGCAATTTACTTTTGAACTATAATTGAGTTCAATAAGCCAACTGCGCTTGGCACGAGGCCTAGAAGAATGAGATAGTATGCTGCACTCCCACACACGTGCGTGCGGGCGTGACGCGCGCCATTTGTGGTGGTAGTGCTTGTGTGACGTAGTCGAACGTCCGCACCAGCTTCGCTGTGCATCCACTTTCGCAGGGCGCGACGGAGCCGGATTCTGTTTCTTTCACAATGTTGCCAAATAGTATGCCTTTCTAGTAATTCTCATCATTCGTAGTGTGTTCCCTCATACAAAAACAGAAAGATCTTTCTTACCACTCCAGCTGACATCGTAGATCTATCTATCTATCTATCTATCTATCTATCTATCTATCTATCTATCTATCTATCTATCTATCTATCTATCTATCTATCTATCTATCTATCTATCTATCTATCTATCTATCTATCTATCTATCTATCTATCTATCTATCTATCTATCTATCTATCTATCTATCTATCTATCTATCTATCTATCTATCTATCTATCTATCTATCTATCTATCTATCTATCTATCTATCTATCTATCTATCTATCTATCTATCTATCTATCTATCTATCTATCTATCTATCTATCTATCTATCTATCTATCTATCTATCTATCTATCTATCTATCTATCTATCTATCTATCTATCTATCTATCTATCTATCTATCTATCTATCTATCTATCTATCTATCTATCTATCTATCTATCTATCTAAAGCAGAATAATGTAATAGATGAGCGTCATAGTTACGTAAAAGACAAAATAAAAGTTAGCTTGTGCCTTCCCAACAAGGGAAAGGTGATGTCGCACACATTTTAATGGCATCGTGCGCGGCGTTGAGTACGCGGCCATTCCAGCCGCCATAACGACCGCGGCTGCCTCCGGCTTCGATGGAGCGTATCGCTTCCCCTGGTTCTTGCCCCGTGAGACCGAGCACGGCCTGAGCTTCGCTAATGTATGCGAAAACGTAAAAAAATGAAAGAGAGGACGTGAGAGAAAAAAAAAAACACGAAAGAAAAACAAGAAACGAGGGCAGTGTTTTTTCATTAGCGCCTAACCGTTGAACAGCGAGCGGCCTTCCCGCGCACTTGGGACGCATTGTCTCCTCCTTTCCGCACGAAACGTGCTGCGCGCGACGCTCGAATGTAAAACACTCCCGACGCCGGTGCGATAATCGATGCGTGCAGACGGCGAGCCAGCGAGCAATGAGCCGGGAAGCGATGTGCGCGGACAAATAAAGAACTGCGGGTATCAGAAGGAAGCTACGCTGCGTACGAACGGATGCGCCCGTGAAGATGCGCAAAGCGATGCCGCTTCCAGTACGTTGGAAAAGCCAGGGCGCAGCTAGCTTGAAATTGGGTATTCTCATGCATGCTAACCTTAACGACGTTTCTGAATGCCATATATACAGGGATCCTCGCTTTTTTTTTACATCTTAAAAAGGAAAAAGAATACGGAAGTTCTCGCGCATATCACTGCCTTCTGGCCTTGCTCCAGTCTCGCTGGAAGTTCGCGTAATATGACCAGGATTCGTTAAGTACAACGTTGCTTACTCCTACTTGCTTGGCTGTTCGATACAGAGAAAGAAGAAAACTTGGTCTCTTCTGCGCTCCTCTTAAGGTCAACATCGCACCATCCAACAATTAGCGGATGCGGATCTCGAAGGTCATGTTTCGCAGTAGTGCAGACTCTAGAAATGGCAGGAAGACGTCCCAGCCGCCGTGTTTCCTGTTGCTATTCGTTGCGATGGACCTCAAGGAAAGCATATGCGTGCTTTCCTTCAGAAAACCTGGTAAGTACCAGTGCGAAGTGTTGCATCGGACATTACAGACCATAAAACATGACCTTGATGCGAGATTCGACACCTGCGGTTCTTTAACACGCACCTAATTCTAAGTACCACGGGTGTTCTTGCATTTCGCCTCCATCGAAATGCGGCCGCTGTGGTCGGGGTGTGATCCCGCGACCTCGTTCGTATATAGCAGGAAGAGTAGTCGTAGAAATGGTAACGCGTAAAAAAAATGAATCCATGACGCCATATTAACGTTCTGGCGCTTTGGGTCGGGCATTAATTTCATAAAGAGAGACGTCGCCCCTAATTTTCAGATTTTCTGATTTCTACAGTGAACTCTGCATTGCGTGACATTCCTCTGCTCTTGTTCCGAGAATGTAGAGAAATATATAGAGATTACGTCACATGAAGAGTGGTACACTTTATTATTGCTGGGTGAATACTCATGTTTATAATAGAGTGACTTTGATAGGCTCATTCGGAGCACCACTAAGTATAAAGTGGTTGCGAATTGCTTCGCTGCCAAAATGAATTTGACATCGCCAGAAGAACTAGTCAGTTCTCAGAAGTTTAACTACTTCTCATGCGTGCAAAGGTCCGTGACGTCAAGCTAATCTACTGGCTCGGTATTTCCGGCGCAAAATTTAATAAAACAGTGAAAGTTGGAACATAGAACTCAACGTAGTGAATTTTCACAGCTACTTTTTTTCTCATATGAACAGCGACCTCACTTTAAACAAACAATACAGATCCAACGACCGCGTTTGAGTCATGTTACGATTTAATGAAGCGAATATTTAAATACTCTACAACTAACGGCGATGCGTACAATTGTGCTAGCTTTCACCCTAAACGCAACGCGTAATCTTGGGCAGCGATTACGTTCATGCAGCGCGAAGGTCACAAATTCTAAATCGCATATATGTTACATTGAGACACACGCAAGTAAATATATTTCGAGCTTCTATGCCACCTGGTGCCACATTGACACGTGCCGATTCTAGGGGGTTAGCTGCGCATGCCGAATGGCTAAATGATCAAAAATGAAGCTCATCGAAGAAGCCATGAATGTAAAGCTCTATTCTATTAAAGGGGCAATGTGTTCTAGAGATCCCTTGAGCTGACATTATGTGTTGAGACGTTTTGTAGTAAACTTTTTTTTTATGAAACAGGACTGAAGTGCGCTTACTCGCTCTTCTTTGGCGATCAGCATACAGGGTCTATACAGGGTGTCCCAATTATCATGCACCAACATTTAAATATATGCAAATGCCACGTAGCTGAACACACCAAAGGTAATGTTGTTTGTCGTTGTTTGGAGACACTCAGGGTATTTTTTGCACTCCGCCGAATTACATCATTAGCCTTAATTAATTACTAAACTTCTAGAACATTATAGTAAGACGAAAAGTGTCAATTACAACATTGTAGAGCATCATGAAAAACTCCAGATACAGCTTTCTGTTGCTCAGCACGTGCTACCTAAAGGTATTTTTCCGAGCGTGAAAGAAGTCCGCGAATATGCGCAGAAAGAAATCAGTCTTTTTTTTTGTTCACTAATAACTGACCGTTGATTCACCCAATATAAATAGAACCTACTAGGCCGAACATAACTTAGTCTTGTTTTATAGTGCTCTTGCAATGTGCTTCATGGTGACAATCTCGAGGGCTTGAGCAACCATGCTGGGTCGTTAACCAAGTACCCTCTCCGGCACAAACGGGAAGGCAAAAGAATTTTATCGCCCCACTGCAGCCTAGGTTGATGGCCGCTGTGGTGAGGCCGTTTCGACAATTGTCGCGAGAATTGCCGCTCCCGCGCTTTAAAAAAAGTAGCAGTTATTCATTCGCCTTCGCTCGTAGCAGTTAGAGCGCGCAACGTCAGCGAAACCAGTGGCAGACAAAAGAAGCAAAAACACAAATGCGCTAATTCCTCAGCGTGGTAGAAATTGCAAAAAGGTACTGCGGAGTCAGCGATACTTCATTAGAGGCAGAAACTAAAAGAAAATGAGCGCCTAATTTTGGAGAGCTATGTGTGTTGTGAGGCTAGGGAGGGAACTGTAACTTTTTTTATGTAGGGAGCATGGACTTGTCTGACTTTCCCGTAAATAAAATCTCTCCCTCTCAGTTTTATGACTTACCTAGATAAAAATTAGAGAAATCAAACAAAAAACTTTGGATTTTCCTATTCGCAGAAATTGCATCTCCTAAGCAGAAGCTAGAAAGAAGCTTGAGCTGAAACGACTTTCCTTCGATGAGTCATTTGTTCATGAAGAGGATAGTTTTTGTTTCCCGTGCGTATGCGTGTGGTGTGTTCCTTTGTCTTGGCACTAAAACTTCTTTTATTCTTTTTTTTTTCTGCTGATGGCTCATGCAGAGTATATAGCATTTACTTGCCTTACTTCTTTGCTGAAAGGCATTCCTTCTAGGCTGACGCCACAGCTTTTTTTTTTCTCGAAAGAGGGTTCAATTCATCGCGTTCTTCTGGGTACTGAGCGCCATCAGAAGAAAGTACGCTTACTTCCACATTTGGCTTCTTTTGTGGATAAGGTCGTGCATGTTCCGTTAAGGCGTTGTGATGCTCGCGGTATTTCGTGAAAGTTGAGCGTATTACATCGACATTCATAACGTGCTCAACTATCGATTGTTCGGGTTATCCTCCCAAAGCAGCTGCGACTGAAGGCCACGTTCGAGGAGGAAACATTAACCAATTGCGAAACAACAAGAGGGTTTAGAATAACAGCAAACCAGCGTAGTTGCTGTGGGTTGACTTTGGGAAAGAAAAAAGACTCGCAGAACGTGGCGCAAGGTTTAACATGGAAGGAAGAACACTTGCATGAACTACAACTGAGCGTTTACTCGATGCACAGAAGGTACAAAGGCAGTGTATAAAGGTTGAATGTGAAAAAATTGGTGTCCAGCCTAATTGTAGCACGAAGCTACCAAGGAAACCCCGAACGAGTTTCCCAGAACGAAAACCTCGCCATTGAAGAAAAATCCGTTCTGGTACGGGATTTGTCCCTTTCGTGCACATCTTTTTCACGTTTCGGGCTTCTGCAGTACTTATTTGCCATACTAAGATAGCATGCTTGGGACAGCCTGGACTCCTTGTTTCTTAAATGACAGATAAGAATCGCGATAAGGTAACCATAAACCAGTCAAGTTTTTACACGTAAGTTTACCTTCATGCAGAACGACATTGGCCTGGCTCACTCACGAGGCAGAGACCTCAGGAATTTCCATTGGTTGCGCTAGCAGTGTACGGAGCTCCATGTTACTCTTCTTGTTTATTATTGATCCGAAAGCCTTAAGTGGCTCGTGCATCCAATGCCCTTGAATAAACAACGCGTCGTCCGGTCCAATGGTAGAGAAACCATCATCACCAGCAATGGATCATACCCCCTAAGCAAGCAAAAAATACAATGGCTGATCCTTCTCTTAATGCAGAGGCTACGAGCACTCAGCGAAGCGAAGCGTTCAGTCCGCACATTCTTTGGAATATCGCTTACAACGTACAGAAACGTGGCGTCTAGTCGAGTGGTCCAAAAAAAAAGGACTCAATGGCTCATGCCTCCGTAAGCATGCAAAAAATGCAATGGCTCATACCCCCGTAAGGCTGCGGCTACAAGCGCTCTGCAAAGTGAAACAAACAGTGCATTGATTCATTGAAATTACCCATACAACAAATAGAACAGCACACATTTCAATCCCCTGCTGAGAGGATGCAGCGCAAAGTGAAACAGAAGCGTCGTTGACACGAATCTGACCGCGCTATACGACCCCGCGAAGCCGCAGCTAAGGGTCGAAAACGAGCCGAAGAGAGCCGAGCTGCGAAAGCAGCAACGCGACGATGCGAGACGGCGCATTACCAAGTGTGTGGCAGGCTCTCGCCTTCACGCGTTGCAACAGTGTAACATGCTGCCGAACCTTTTTCTTTTTTTGAGTGTTAAGCCTGTTATGATAAATCTAGAAAAAAATTAAGGAAAGGTGGCAATCTTGTCCAGCGGTGTCGTTCGGTAGCTACTTGTGATGCCGAATATCTGGCTCGGGGCGCATAGTGGCACGAGAAGGACTTCCGTGAGCAAGGTTATCCTTGGCGCACCGACAAGTGGTAAGAGAGGGGGGCGGTGTTTAGGCCCAAGATCGGAGTGTGACACCTCCCACCTGAAAGCAACTCACTGCTCCTGCGCGGGTAGATAACTAAGACTCCCTCGCTCCCTTCTTTTCCGCAGAGGTGTCTATAAGTTTTCTTTTTTTTTACTCATTAATGTGAAAATATGCGGGCGCTGTAAGATGTATATTCGTGTACCGTTACAATGTCAAATGCCCCTTTGGCTTCTCGCATTTCTATTACCGCCGCTCTCATAGTCTGACTCTGTGCTAACCCTCACTCCGAAGAATGATGCGGCGCGCCGTTTTACAGTGACAGCCGTCAACCCATCTCTGGCTTGAAGTGACGCAGCACTTTGAAGGTAATAATTTATAGTTTTGTCGTCACGGCAAGAAGGGTGCGTAAGTTCGAGGCCACCACAGTACCACTGTCTACGCGCACTGGTGACCACGGATTCTCGGCGTACGAGCTGTCGGGCCGTCTTCGTATTTATGTTTGTCTTCGTCGCGAAGTTGTTATCGTGTCGCCGTCGTGCCAATGTCATCTCACTTTCGTCATCATCAAAGACTATGGCTCCAATAACGCACCCGCAGCCCCCACCCCCTTTATTATGCCGGATATTGTTAACCCTGGTGAGAGACGCGAGAGTACTTACGCCGCCATCTCGCCGACAGTGCGCCATCATCGATGTCGTAGAGGGGGTAAGTAAACCTGACTAAGCCTACGTGAGGAAAAAGAAAATAACGTGGAAGAGAACATGAAAGGGCGGTGCTCTAGCAACCCGAGCCTTTTATTAAATTTCCTAGCGTGGCACCATTTGTTCGGCACAAGTCAATTACATATCGGCGGGCCGCTATAGCGTCAGCAAGAACAGTTATCAATGTCATTGAGCGACATGGTGCCAATGAACAATGACACACACACACACACACACACACACACACACACACACACACACACACACACACACACACACACACACACACACACACACACACACACACACACACACACACGCACACGCACACACACACGCACACACACACACACACACGCGCGCACACACGCACGCACGCACGCACGCGCACACGCACAGAATAAAAATAAAGAAGAACACGGGATGAAGGAAGGGCGAAAAGAAAGGACAAACCTAATCAGCGGAAAAGATAAATATAGGCGAAATTACAGAATGCGGAAGGAGAGCTATACAGAAAAAATAACAAAGCAGTGATGAAACATAAAGCGAGGCTATTCAATAGATGCAATGGCTCACGCAGATAAATGCGCACGCAGTGATATGGCTGTCGAGCGCGTACGCGTCGAGACACCGCGACGGTCATCGTTTTCCGCTCGCGCGATTTGCTGGCGTCACGACGATCGGAGGAGAAGAAAGAAAGAAAGAAAGAAAGAAAGAAAGGAAGAAAGTAAGTAAGAAAGAAAGAAAGAAAGGAAGAAAGACGTGAGGCTGTTTCTTCTCTCAGCAGGAACTGGCAGACCTCGCTCTTTCTTGTTTTTTTTTTTCCCTGGTCAAGGCCCCTCACACGGGCTGAGGCACTTCGCCAAGCCAATGGTTCGAACACGTACCGCGCTTCGCCGCCTCACGACGTCTGGGGTACAGGAGCTCGGCGGTGCCAGTCTTCCGCCGCACCGCATAAGGGGAGGGCGTGGTGGGGGAGGGGTAGGCGTGTGTGTCTCTTACGCGGAGCGGATAGCATCGCGTGTATCGCAGGGCCGCGGCGATTGAGCACCGTGTTCTGTACGCTCGAACGCCCCGTCGCGCAGCAGGACGGTCTCTCTGATGGATGTTGTACTCCCCTTGCCATCCTAGGTGGGTGGCGGGCTTCCTGAGGGATTAGCCGGGACGGGACGATGGCTTAAGAGTGGAAGATGCGTTTTCTTTTTTCTTTCCCCGTTTCTTCCTTCTCCCATATCGATATCGGAGCATGAGGGGAGATTTCGGCCCCGATACGCGAACATGCGACGCTCTTGTACGCACGTTGGGAGTATTTCTTTCTCGAGAGCCGTCTGATATTCAGCAGAGGGTCTGTTAATGACGTGCGGAACAATGCTTATTGTGAGCCACCGACAAGCGATCGCGAATATTATTTTATTTTGTTGATTATATAGGCAGACGTTCTCGCCGCGTAGTCGGATGGTTGTTGTGAAAGATGTCCTCCATCCCGTCTTCGATGGTCGGTGAGTTTCTGGACGGATTAGCCTTCACGGTACGGTGGCTTCGAGATAAACGGTTTTTGTTTCTTTTATTCTCTCGCGCCCAGTAATGTCCTCCTTGAGCAATGTTTCCTGTCCGGATACGCGAAAATGCGGCACTCTTGTTTACTTGGTGTTTGTACTTCTTCCAGAGCCCTGTCATGTTGTGCAGAGGATGTGGTAATGGGGCACTCAACTATGCACCTTTTTTGTGAACCAAAAGAATTCACAAATAATGGTTAGCTTACCGAATATTCGAAGAGGGATTTCCACCAGGGGAAGGAGCCGGCTGCTTCGTGTCGGGGGAAGAAATTAGAAAAATATGACAGACGTTCACAAACAATCATTAAGAAGGTGTACACCACCAACAAAACCTTGCCGATGACTTGCAAGTGTAGGATCGTAAACTAAAGCGCAACAACAACAACAACAACAACAAGTAAGTTAAGGCGAAACAACAACGACAATGACAACAAGGAAATATAATGAACTGCGATACATACGGCGTCCCACTAGAGATAAATAAATGACATCCAGCCTCACTGCTTCAAAACACCCAAAAACACAGTGTGATCCTGACCAGACAATAACGTGACATTCAGTCTCTATGTTAATACTCTTCGACAGTATGAGCGTTCTTCACAAACTGTCTTATAACATCAAGTGCGGGCATTTGAAGAACATTTCTCTGTCTGCAGCCCCACAGCTTCTCCGTGCCCATACGTATGAGACCAAGGCTCGCTAGCTTCAAATTGCATTCGGCTTCCCGGCTCATCCTGTTGCCGGCACTGCAAAATAATATGTTGCGTGTCTTCAGTTATGTTGCCGCATTCAGAGTGAATCATTCCAAGTCGGCGTGTGCTATCTGGAAACTATTTAGGGCACGCGATAACCCTCTCACATGCGGCAAAGCACGCGTTCTGAAATGTCCGTTGAGCTCTATCTATATCTGGAATTCAATAACCCGGTAAATGTAATGGCGACCACAAGTTTCCAGCTGCACAGCGATATGCGTAGCACAGCTCTTGGATCTACTGTACCATGACGATGAATCAATTCAAAACACCTGAAGTGCATCTAAACGAAATAAGTGTACACGACAAAGACGCTGTGTGGATAAGAAGGGTTAACACTCGTAAAGGGCCTTGCGGCTTATCATGTGTCCTGGAGCATTCCCACTTACATCTTTTCAGCAGCTAAACAAATGCCGCCATTTTGTGCGGGAGGTCCACGCCCTCCTCCCGAACATCCAACCGCGGACTACTCAGTCACTCAGAGAGGGGGGGAAATGGTTAGATACATACAATCCGATCTCCCTGAAAGCGCATGAAGTACGCTAAGAGTGCTCGCGCATAAGAAGACAACAGCGCCGCAGATGGGAGCTGTATCCGCACCTACATCAATACGTATGAACACGCGGTGCTTTATCAATTACGCTTTTCTGGTACGCATCCAGAAACGCATATTGCGAGGGTAAATGCCTCAGGGCATACAAGGGTATGGGATGGGGGTGAATAAGGATGATTAAATGATACGCTTGCAGTAACTCCGGTCTATCAGTTTCTTCCCTGCCTTTCTGCCACCAGCACTATAACCGCCTCTTATGTCGACTGCTCACTAGTTAATCGTTCCATTTTCTTTGAATCCCAATGTTGGAGAAAAGTTAGTTTCCTACGGGTCTCGCTTGGTGAATATTTTGGAATTCTATTATAATGTGCTAAGTCAATTCTAGGTTTTTTTTTCTTTGCGGTACACGCATACCTCATCCTGTGGCGCATACTTGTTCCGGTATGTCATTATCCTCCGGCAACCAGCTTGGGCCTCAAATGGCAAAGCTGTGTGTTATCATACAAACGTTTCCTCCTGATTTCTTTTTGCCATTTTTGTAACTATTCATTTTCATTTGGTTTCCATCGTTTGCTTCTACTATACTGTTTGTTTCTTTCACTTTCTTTTTGGTGACTCTCGGTTGTGTATTTAAGCTTTCACTAACCCGCACTTGGGTGTCAACTTTGTCGACCTCTTCGTACATTCCGTGTCCACGCTATTGAGGTACAGATATTTGTACACTTTAGCCCGCCATTTTTTTCGCCTGCGTTCTTTAGTCTTTTTTCGAAGCTAATTTGGTACGCACTTCTCGAAATTCAGACAAAGCTCAAGTCATATCACCTTGCACTGCCTCGTCTGTGGCAAAGGCAGTTGGCCCAGCGAGCTCTTGTCAATCTCCGACCCCGACAATATTTCTAATTCAAAGTACAGAATTGCACTTTAGAACGTTATCGCTGGCACCATTACACTTTTCGGGATTCCTCGCACCACTTTGTATTTGTCCTAGCGCCCTGCTAGTGCTAGCCACCGACAACCACGGCCAAGGCGGCGTATGTGGAACATCCTCTTAACCGCACCTGTCACGTAGTACGTGAGCTTAAGGGTAGGCAAATGACCGGTGAACGGAATAAGCTCGGCGGCTATTTCACTGCACATTTCACTTCCTTAGGCGGAGCTTAGGACACAGGTCGCAGACAGGATGACGTTTGAAGCTGCACGCATTAAAGGGATACCACGGTTGGTGACGACGTAGAAATCGAATGCGAGCTCCGCCCACAAAACCGAACTGCGCCTGTAGTCTGTGTCTGCGTGCGCTCTGAAAGGTAGTTCCGAAGAGACGCCGATATCGAGAACGTGCCTCCACCGTAAGGTCATGAAAATGAGAGAAGGCGATTGGCTGAAGTATCTATGCAAATTATCTTACGGTGTTATATTTGCCACTGCATGAATAGACTGCTTTCTACTTTAGTAAAAAAAAAGCAATATAAAAAAGAAACACTTGAGGTTAATAGACCGCATTTACAAATCTTTTTTTATAGTAGCGGGGTTTACTCAGGAAAAACGCCCATGTGCGATAAGTATTGTGGAGTCGCCCTGTCACCTGCAGTACGTACAAAGCTATAGTAGAGTTATAGCTTGGCGGCAAACTTCTTACATATTACGGACTACTGGAGCCGTGGGTCGCAGCAACAAGCTCCGGTAGTGCCATCGTGTGACACTTTATTCAACTACAATGCGTTAGAAACATTTTTGCGTTGCGTGGGTGTTCTCGTCGAAGGGAAAAATATAACATTACTGCACGTTAACCACCAGGTTAACCACCACGTTAACCACCACACTGCACGTTAACCACTAACACAAAATTTGCACCAGCGGTTAGGTAGAATATGGTGGTAGGTCGCAGCAGCACCAACTTTTTTTGCGCTCTCTGGTTAAATTCGGCATCGCAAGGTGTCTCCATTAGCGTTGTTACCCTTCCGGTAACGCTAACGGTTGTATGTTTGCAGACAAGCTTAAACTACCTATAAGCAACGTTAGCGACGCTGGCTAAGTTAGCGACGGTAGGCAACGTTAAGTTGGGAACGCTTTGAGCAATTTATCCACGCTACCACGACCTCCTCCTCCTCCGCTCAGAGCCGGTGTCTGTCTGCTTCACCTCACCGTCCACGCGAGGCCTAAGAGACAACACGGTCTGGGCATTGGGACAAGGTCGCGGCTGAGCAAAGTGACAAGACGGTGCGCATGGAGGGGTTCCGGTGGAATTGCGAGGAAGCGGGGCGAAAGATTGTTTTTGCAGATGTGGCGCTGAAACAAAAAAAATCTACGAAAGCCCAATCCGGTTGCAGAGCTTGCCGCAAGGGAAGAGCACAGCTGCTCTCACTCTGGTTCTTTGTTGTCCTCGGGTCCGTGATTTATGCCTGCCGCTCGGGTCACGGCCCTTCTTTACAAGTTGCGCGAAAGGGAGACAGAAATGCCAAAAAAGAAAGGAAATAGAAAAGCTTTACGGCTCTTTAGACGACGGAGTTTGCAAACATGGCTTTATGAAGCCTCTCCGCGGTGTTCCAGAAATGAGTTTAAAAAAAAAAAAGTTGGAAGAGCAACTGTTTCTTCACAAAACCTCCTTCCCGCAATATAAAAAGAAAGAACTGAAATAAAATAAGGGTCGCACGTTGAAAGAAGGTAAAAAAAAAGAGGTTGGAAAACTGTACGTTTTCTGGATCCATTCTCTGCCAGGGTCTCCTCTTGGATATCCATGTGGCTCTTTTTTATTCGTGTCTGATTTTTGACGGGTCACCGAAATCCCCCCTACGCAACAGCCTGCATGGTTTGTTTACTAGAGGTGCCACATACGTGGCATTCAAGGGAGTGTGAGGAGTATTCCTAAAGAGGACGCAGCAAGCAGCTAGGGGCGTCGGGAATCGCGGATGCGAAAGTCGAAGTGCCGGAAAAGTTTTTTTTCTCCGGTGGCAACGACGACGGGAGCTGCAAGGCACGAACGTAAACTCCAACTTGGAGATCAGCAATACGAAAGGAAATGGCGCGCGAGCTCTATGTGGAGAAAGCGGATGGGGAGAGGGGGGGGAGCAACCGGCAACAGCCGGGCATCTGAGCGAAACGCTGCCGCCAGTCGCTGCGAGCCCAATGGAGTACTAGCAATATCCAGGGAATCTCAGTGCATTCACAGTTCCCGCTACCCACACCTTTGCTCTCTGTTGGTTGACGTCGGCGTGAACGCGTCTCGTACACGTGAAATGAGTCTCGTACACGTGAAATGCAAGTCACGTCAGCTTCGATGAGCTTTATCTTTATGCCCCCCGGCGGAAATGCAGGAAATCGATAAATTTTTTCTCCGAATACGCGTTAGACATGGAGTCGGCGTCGTTATGGTTTTCATTAGGTTAGGAAGGAAATGATTCGTCAGAGTTCTGGAGGCCAGCGATCGCATCCCTCATTCGATTCAAGCGCGCTGACGGTAGAAGCTCGTCAGTGGGTGCATGTGCGTGCGTTTGTTAGCTCAGCTCTTCGCCTCGTTTCGTTTCTGCATACTCACTAGAGAATCAAATGCGAAAAAGGCAGTGACTAAAGGTGCCAGCATCTTCGATGGTAGAAAAAATCGAATCAACAGAATAGCTTCCGTCCTTTTTTTTTTCTATTGCAGGGGGCGATTCGGTTTAGTGAATGTAGGAGGCTCCGAGTTTGATGCGGACGATTTCGTATCTTCGAGATTCACGGTGGTGCCATGGTCGGTGACATTTAAGCCCATCGATCGCTCTTCGCGGTGAAGCGCGTTTGTTCTGTATACAGGCGCAATCAAGAACGGTTCACTAATGATTCTGAAGCGCGATGTTTTTTCTCCAATTCACCGCACTCCCGGCGCGAACGGGTTAACTATAGCACAAGCTGTGCAGTTGTGTTTCTGACCTTTTCGGCGTTTTATCCTACGCATAACGCAGCCGTTGTTATAGTTCCGCTTGTTCAAGATGTATATGCATAAATTGTGTCCAATTTACTTATATTTAGGATTATACGTTCCTGTATAGCAGTTGCTTTGAAAGAGTTGGTCTAAAAGAATTGTAAATAGAACTAAGGCTGACATTTGCTTTGCAGCATTCTTTTTATTCAGCAGTAGTAAAATAGGTGTTTTTTCAGGCTGAAGCCAACGTTTTGATGAGGCTACTTGTCTAGAATTCCGAATGAAATTAAGTTCCGGGGTTTTACGTACAAAACATTTAGGAGCCATTTCAATCCGATGGTTAACGTCCAGCGAAACTGTGGCATATCACACATCACACATTACAAAGGTAACTCTATTTAATTTCATCATTTGGTAATGAAAGTCACGATAGCTTTCTGATTACTGTCATAAACAGTGATTGGTTCGGCTACAGCTTAAGACAGAACCTAAGACAGTTGTTGAGTAGTTGAGCGACTTGGATTGGTGTGTCACTTCAAACCAAACTTCTCTAGCACAAATTGAGTGAACCTATTCTTGTCTGGTTTTGAAATGCTCTAATTGGAAGTTTTCAACGATGATCACAGGGGTGCTGCCATCACGGCTAACCCATGCAAAGTGCGTGGTCACCAACTTCTCGATATCGCACTTGGGTATGCCTGGAGATATATGCACACTGGACATCACAATTTTCCTTCTTTCGTTTGTACGGCACAGGCACCCATCGCTACAGTCGCTGCCACTTTCCTCTTGCGAGCCAAGAGAACAACTGTACGCACATTTTGTAGCCATGAACGTTACGGGGGTATGAGCCATTGTTTCCGGGGGTACGAGCCATTGATGACGACAGTTTTTGATACGTTGTTGTGTATGTTGTATGTGCGGGATTAGAAACAATGTAAGCACTGTTCGCTTGGCTTTGTTGAGTGCTTGTAGCCTCTGCCCTACGGGGCTACGAGCCATCGATGATGACAGTTTTGTTGACGCTCACGAAAGATACGCGGAACACTAGCCATTGCACAGATTCGCTCTAAGAGAATTGTTAGCGACGTCAGCGTTCCCGATTATTCGACCTCTCTGGCCGGTACCGTGCTGCAATGAGCGCGTAACGAAAAAGAAAAAAAGAAATTCGTTTTCATTTGCAGAACTTGACGTTCGGTGCCATCTTTCCGGACACGTCGCTGCTCAGCCAGCAGCGCAAGTACCAGCAGAAGCTGCGCGACGGCGTCTCCTCCATGACCCGCGGTGGCCGGGGTGGCCTGCGCTTCATGCAGCTGTTCTCGGTTCACGCCAAGGCGGTCCGCATGCCACTGCAGCCGACGCCCAAGTGAGTGCTGATAGGCTGCAACGTTGGACAGGAGAAGGACACTTTAGTGAAGATGGAGAAAAAGAAATGATGCTAGGTCGACCGGGAAAGTGCTAGGTCTGTTGCCTGCTGCTCTTCGTGGGGTTAAGGCAAATCTGTTTTGCGGAATTGCGCAAGGTGAGGGAAGGTTCACGAAAGGAAAACAAAATAATGTGCAACTGGATACGTAAGCCTGAATCTACAAAAAGAAACCCACGCCAGTTTCTCGGAAACAAAGCTTCGCAGTTGAACAAAACTTCGTCCTTGTCCGGTCCTGGTTCGTCCTCTCCGGGGTGGTCGCTCCACCATCTGAGCTAACCAGTAGGCAAGGAGATCGCAGCGCGAGGGCAAATTAGTCGACAAATCGAAGCACAAAGACAAAGAACGTGGCAAATCAGTTCTGCGAAATTCCGCAAGGTGGAGGAAAGCTCATGAAAGAAAAAAAACATTGACGATTATTTCGCCGATTACGCGCACGCACGCACGCACGCGCACATACACACACACGCACACGCACACACACACACACACACACACACACACCTAAGGTTCCCATCCACTCTCTCTCGCTACGACCTAACCGGCCTCCCACGCCTCCCGCACATACACACATACACATTTTTATGCTAGCGCAATAAAAAAGTCCGTTCCTAACTTCCTAACTTATTTCTTTTTCGTGTGGCTGCAGAGACATTCTGCGTCGGTTGTGCGAAGACCTGCTCCCAGATGACGTTGTGGCCGTGCTGTACCTGACCAACTCGGCCGTGTTTGGAAGCAACGCGGCCTCGGTGCAGTACGTGCTCCAGCTTCTCGGCTACCTCGGCGTCCCCGTCATAGCCTGGAACGCCGACAACATCGCTCTCGACCAGGTACGCTGGGAACGTTGGTGCTCTAAGAGGGCGAGGAGGAGGAATCTTGCGCAGCAGTGGCTTTTAGTTTGCTTGGTCGTGACGGCTTGGACTTTGCATGCACGTGGGCCGACGTAGGCATTTAGAATAAATCCTTCTGTAAGCATTGTGTCTTATACGATCTGTTCTTCGCCTAGCGTTTTATTTTGGTGCCTGTGTGTCAACTTGAACCGTGGCGAACTTCAAGCTGGACGTGATTGAAGAGGCTGGAAGCGCGTAGCGATGGATTCACACTATGTGTTTGGAACAAGACTTCTGATACTATCGAAAGCAGAATTCTGCAATGCATTCCGACAGGTACTGTTAAACATTTAATTAGCGCTTTAGATTTGTAGAGAAAGACAAGCTACTTCACATCAAATCGTGCCACTTTTCCTGCGGGCTATCCTACTTAAACTGCTATTTGTAGTATTCGTTGGCGAATATGCCTGAGGTTACCAAAGTTCATGTTGGAGCGTGGGCACTGAAAAATGCAAGCTTCGACATTAGCGCGGGAAAGAAACTTTGCTCAAGAGATAGAAAAAAGTCATAGCTTATGGACTAGCTCTAGCTTGTGAGAACTGTTCGTACGTGCAGAGCTAATTGAGAGCTTTAGGTTGTCCGTAGACGCGTTGCCATTTACGGAATACGACGCCTGTAGCGACATCTTGTGACAGTGAGTTCAACCAGAGCCCGCAAACCTAATACTGCAGCGACTTACTATAGTCTACTTAACTCCTGGCGTACGTCATCATTACAGCAATATAATCGTTAACATGCAGTGCTCTTATCATTTTCATTTGACGAAAACGCTTATGCTAAGACAAAAAAAAAAATACTTGAAAGAAATGAACTGTATCAGGACAAAGCGTCCCTAGATGTCGCTACAGGCTGTGCAGCTGCCGTCGACGGCTCCGGTAACCAGGTAATCCGTAAACGGTGAAGGTTTACGGAGACGATAAAATGCTCTACTGACACCACTTCCGTTTCAGGATCGACACGCAAAGCATGTTGGGACCTATGAAAGTTTAGTAGAGTTCTTCTCGCGCATTATTATGGAAGTTGATCTAATTCTTGCGTCTCTTTTGCGGTCGTCGTTTGAAACAAGCGTGAAGCCATGTTGCCGTGCAATTTAGATAAAACAACGTAGGCGGTACAGGCGGTGGAAATCATATAGTAATCATAGAGAGCATCGTACTCTTTATTTTGCCTGGATCGTGCTCGGATATGGCATGTTGCATATTGTGTCTGTGAAAGAAGGTGCATAGGTGCTTGCCATTTAGCATGTAAAAAAAAAGATATGAATATAATACATGTACCATTGCTTAAAATGCCGTGTACACGACTTGTACCCGCATCATACCAGTAGTTATTGCTGACCGTCGAGTAAGACACGCTCAGGTGGAACATTGCGGAAACAAATAAGCAGTAAAGACGAGAGGATGATGCAGAGTAAACGTCTAAGACATGAACAGCTTTTGAGAACGCGCCTGATCTTTGTAATTTAAGAACATAGTGCGGAAAATTACACAGGTCGCTCGTGCAAGATTTCAAAGCGGCACGTGATTTCGTACACTTCTGTAGCCTTCGGAAGTTTCAAATTAAGAAGGTGCCTGACTTTGCGTGAAATAAATGCGATGACAGAGGCAAGCGTCAATGGCATATTGTCGCCGCGCTTTAAAAGGACTGACTGTTGGGGTACATGGTCTGGCATCCCAACCGTGGTAACTCGGTGCAAATTAGTGTACAAATCCTGCCGTAAAGCAGGGAAGGACGACCTCTATACTCTAAGAAATTTTTACGTACTTTTCGGATTGTATCTCGCCCTCGAACAGTATTCGTCACCTATCTTGCTTGCGTTTTCTTTCATGAAGACAATGCCCCGTCAGGCCGATAACGTTCATGCTGTTCCTGACCTGGAGCCGGCTGGTGCGCAGCGTTGAACAAAGGAAATGCGCGCGAAATAGATGAGGATTATTGTTTGGGGACAAGATAATCTACAAAGGCGTTCATCCGTCGTTAACATCCGATGCTACCAGAACCCATGTGACCAAGTGATGACGTCACGTTCCGGGCGCCGGACCTGCTGCAGCTCGCACAGCGAAATGCTATGGAAAGCCACAGCGCCCGACAGACGTAGTGGCCCACACCCAAAAGATCGATTTTCCCCCATTCGAAAATTGGCTTCACCCATGCTCAAAACCGACCCGGCCCACACGTAAAATGGACTTGACCCGCCCTCACTGTGGGTGGCCCACAAGTGAACTTGACCTTGCACGAATTCGAAAAATGAGTTAACCGACGTTCAAAACCGACCTGGCCCACTCCCAAAATTGACATGTCCCATGCACCCCTGAAATTGGCGTTTCCCAATTCGAGCCCACGATCAAGTGAAATGTATCGCGCGGAAGAGTCATACTGCTTTCGCTTTCAGTGCACGTAAGGAGACTTGAGCGCCTCTGTAACTTTAATGCCGTAGCCTGCGCAGTGATGCGACGATGTAACGGGACGCTTGTTCTCCACCTAGTCGAGGAAATGGAAGAGGAACGGGACAGTCCAACTGTTTGTAATGCCATCTCAGCTGCGCAGTTAAGAAAACTCGTCACAGAGTTCCACCATGCATAAAGCTTTTCCGTAATAAGTTGTTGCTTCGTCGTGGAAACGTGCGAAGGGAAAGGAAAATCAAATATTCGGCTGTAAAAATGTAAGTGGCACCTTCTTGTGTCATTCTGAAGCCAAAACAACAGAGCATTTGAGCGGATGAACTAAAGTGGTTAACACGTGTGCGTATATAATTTTTCTGCCACTGTGATTTTAACTTTAATCGACCACGCTTCTACGGAAAGGGTGATTTAGCTTTGCCCTGCGCATTTGAGAGTAACGCTACTAACGCTAACGCATGATAGTTGGAGCGCTATTATGCTGTCCGAAACACCTCTTACTGCGACGCACAGTTTGGTGTATTAATGGCGTATTAACTCTTGCGAAGGGGTATATTGTCTTGCGCATGTTTACATTTGAACATGTGTAAGCACGTATACTACGGTACACGGTAAAAAATAATTGACTCCCCATTCCGGCCCCGCGAAAATAGATGTCCAGCGAAGCTGTTGAAAACCGCCACTACAACTGCTGAGGCTGGTGTGCAAACCTTTATTGCTCCCTTCCTCCTCCAGCGCATTGTTCAGCCACAGGAGAATGTGGACGTGCAGGACTTCCCTTGTGTTGGAATTCTATGGCAGTACGGCCAGCGGCAGCACTCCGCCGCTGGTCGTATTGCCGTTTCTTTTTCCCATTGCCCGCTTTCCGTATTGAGCTGCTTCCTGGGAGTCGTAACTATGCGTTGCCTGCCCATAGCAGTGCTGCAACATGAATGAAATCACTTGCTGGCTGGGTGAAAGGCTAGTGACGTCACTCCCCACGTCGCAAGCTGCCGTCGCCGCGGCACCTTGCGCATCAGTAATCTTCACCAGAAAACCTATACGCTGAGCGCTACGAGCTTTGCATCGTTAGCAGGAGCAGCTTATAATCAATTATGTGGCTTTTGATGCTGGTTTTGTGGTTGTTCTTTATTGGAACGAATACTGCGCTGTATGCTGTATGCATGATACCAAAGGATGTATGCAGTGCTCGCTTCCATCGCTGAGGTTTTTTTTTTTTTTCGTGAGGACGGCGCCTTGAAAAATCCCGCCCTACTACAGGTTAACAGTTTCTCTGTAGAACAAAGTAGTTTATCAGACAGTTCGTGCGTGGACTGACAAGTCCATTTCCTTGACGTTGCAAGAAACTGAGCTGGAGAGGGACTTACCCCTTCCTGACAATGAGCCGCACAGCGTGACAGCCAACGGCTTTCAAGGGGCCTTGGCACTGTTTAAAAAGACCTTTATTTTATATTGCTTTTCTTACTTGCTTTCTCTTAATGTTGGTGGTTCCCTCAACGCAGCAACACCCTGTCGAACAAACGCTATTAAAAAGAAATAATTGAAGAAAGTGTCCGTGGATCATTTGGCAATGTATATAGCGATGATAGGAAATGCAAGCAGGAAACAGTGACCATGTATGAGAACGAGGCTTCGCCTCTTGAGAAACAAGCAGCAAGTTTATAGGGAGACGCCCACTGTGCGCTGACGTGCGTCCTCTAGCACCTTTATTAAATTTAGTCCAATCCAATTTGTTCTATACTACGATGCTGGTACAATGGCGCAACATAAGCAGTCGCCTTCAGAAGAACAGAAACCTGGGTAAGTTGGTGTATACAAATCTTGAGCAAGTGGAAGCAGACGATCGAGGATCGCTGTTTGTCCTTGTTTTTTTGTTTGTCTTCCCGTGCCTGTTGGCACTTGGTCTTCAAGATTGGTGGTGTTGCTTAAGGAAAACGTCAAGAGCGCTGATGACGTCAATAATATTACGATATGATTCCGCGAGAGACGAGCCGCCGCGAGAACGACGAAGAAGTTGGTCGGTGCCCTCGGCACGAGCGAGTGTCAGCCTGGCTGACACTCGCTCCTTCACAGAAAAGCTACGGGAACTGTTCGGCGACCCCATTGGCCGCAAGGCTGCCGCGAGAAAGGCTCTTGCGTCTCGTGTTCAGTCACCTACAGAGCCATACGTCTCCTACATCCTCGACGTCTTGGCTCTATGCCGTAAAGCTGACGATCATATGTCCGAAGGAGATAAAGTGGCACATGTGCTAAAAGGCATCGCCGACGATGCTTTCAATTTGCTTGTTTTCGGCAACGTGTCGACTATCGACGCCATTATAAAAGAATGCCGTCGCCTTGAACAGGCTAAGAGCCGCCGTATCTCAAACCACATTGCGCGCCTACCCAACACTGCTGCTACGTCGACATGTGAGGGTCGACCTCGTCAGACCACCACCTGTGACGACGTCACCCGCATTGTTCGCCGCGAACTCGAGGCCGCCTCTTTGCCAGCCTTCTCCTCGCCGCATCCCGATCCGCCAGCAACCACCATTGCGATGATTCAGGCTGTCGTCAGACAGGAATTTGAAAACATGGGTCTGAACACCGTGTGTTCCACGTCTCGACCCAGCGTTCCCCAGTTATCTAGCGGCCCTCCTCGTCCCCGGCAGTCCTTTTCTGCCACATCTCGCCGCAACCCATCCGAATGGCGTACACCTGATGACAGGCCGATCTGCTTCCATTGCTGTCGCATCGGCCACGTCGCCCGTCACTGCCGCAACCGATGGCCACCACCTCCTCGGACTTACGCCCCCACTTATTCCCGCACCTTTGGACCTTCTGTACCCTATGCCACCCGCCATGAACCTACTACTGCTGATGTCCCTGCTCCGAACCTTCGCTACAGCCGCTCGCCCTCACCTCGACGCCACCAGTCTCGTTCGCCCCAACCCCGCCGCTTTTCTTCGCCGCCTATCGCCTCCCGCAGCCAGCCGGAAAACTAGGCACTGCAGCTTCTGGAGGTGAAGCTGCGTTGTCGACCCTGCCCTCAAATCCTCTGCTCACGTTACCTACTAACCGAAACCTTCTTGACGTTGACGTTGACGGCTATCCTGTCACGGCACTCATCGATACAGGAGCGCATCTTTCTATTATGAGTGCTGCCTTCCGACGACGACTGAACAAGCTCCTCACCCCAGCGTCGGCACGCGTCGTCCGCGTTGCGGATGGCGGTACTGTGCCTATCATCGGCATGTGTACGGCACGTGTCAGCATCGCCGGCCGCCACATTCCTGTACTCTTCACCGTAATTGCTCATTGCCCCCACGACCTTATTCTCGGCCTCGATTTTCTCTCCGCCCATTCTGCCCTAATTGACTGCTCTTCCAGTACCCTTCGCCTCGAGTTGCCGATGCTCGCAGAACCTTCTGACTCACCCCATTGCCGCTTACGCTCCACCGGCTTTCTTCGCCTGCCGCCAAAGTCCATAGCCTACATTGAACTGTTGTCTTTCCCACCAGTTTCTGATGGCGAGTACCTCGTCACTCCTCTGCCCGACATCCCACTCCAGTATGACGTCACCGTGCCTCACAGTATAGTTACTATTACTGCGAACCACACTCGCATGCCTGTCAGTAACTTTGGATTGGCAAAGCAAATTCTACCGCAAGGTATTTGCCTTGCCACCATTGATTGTCTCGGCGACCAATACGTGGCAGCGCTATCGACCGATGGCTCTCGCGACCTTAGCATGCCCATCGCGCCAGCTTTGGGCGTCGATCCCAACATAAAGAAAATGGTTGCGACGGACCTGTCCTCTACGCAGGCTGAAAACCTTTGCGAAGTATTATCGTCCTACCGCGATATTTTCGACTTTGACGATCGCCCTTTAGGCCAGACGCTCGCGGTCAAGCATCGCATTCTTACTGGCGATGCTGTGCCTATTCACCGACGACCGTATCGAGTTTCTGTGTCGGAACGCCGAATAATTCAAGATGAAGTGAACAAAATGCTTGATAAAAACATCATTGAGCCTTCATCGAGTCCCTGGGCGTCCCCTGTGGTGTTGGTTAAGAAGAAGGACGGCACGTGGCGCTTCTGTGTTGATTACCGTCACCTGAACAGCATTACAAAAAAGGACGTCTACCCGCTCCCACGCATAGACGACGCCCTTGATTGCCTTCACGGTTCCAGATATTTCTCGTCTATTGATCTTCGTTCGGGATATTGGCAGATTGCTGTTGACGACATGGACAAAGAAAAAACCGCGTTCATCACACCTGATGGCCTATACCAATTTAAAGTAATGCCGTTTGGATTATGCAACGCCCCTGCCACCTTTGAGCGTATGATGGACTCCTTGCTCCAAGGTTTCAAATGGTCCACATGCCTCTGCTACCTCGACGACGTCATCGTCTTCTCGCCAACGTTCGATACTCACCTTGAGCGTCTCACAGCTATACTAGATGTATTTCGAAAGGCGAAGCTACAACTTAACTCATCCAAATGTCGTTTTGGCCACAGACAAATTACTCTTCTGGGCCATCTAGTTGACGCTTCTGGAGTACAGCCTGACCCCGACAAAACTCGCGCTGTCCGAGAGTTTCCGGTTCCGAAGACAGCCGCAGATGTTCGAAGTTTTGTAGGGCTGTGCTCATACTTTCGTCGTTTTGTTCAAGATTTTGCGACAATTGCTAGGCCCCTAACTAATCTTTTGAAGAAAGGCGTACAATTCTCGTGGGGTACTGCGGAAGCCGCCGCCTTCTCTCGTCTCGTCACTCTTCTAACCTCACCACCCATTCTCGCCCACTTCGACCCTGATGCCCCTACAGAATTGCGTACAGATGCCAGCGGTCATGGCGTAGGTGCCGTCTTAGCCCAGCGTCAGCGTGGCCAGGATCGCGTAATTGCTTATGCGAGCCGCCTCCTCACACCATCGGAACGCAACTATTCCATTACGGAACGCGAATGCCTTGCTGTTGTCTGGGCGGTTGCAAAGTTCCGTCCTTACCTTTACGGTCGCCCTTTTTCCGTAGTCACTGACCATCATGCTCTTTGCTGGCTCTCATCGCTAAAAGATCCTACAGGCCGGCTTGGTCGATGGGCTTTGAGGCTACAGGAATTTTCATATTCCGTGGCGTACAAGTCTGGCCGCCTGCACCAAGACGCTGACAGTTTGTCGCGTTACCCTGTCGACGACTCTGACTCCTCGAATATTACCAGCGCTTCTTGCGTATTCTCGGTATCCCAGCTGCTTCATTTCGCCGACGAGCAACGCCGTGACGCCTACATCAGAGCACTCATCGACCGTTTTGAACACTCTCCGGCCGATGCTACTCTACGCCTCTTCGTCCTCCGCGACGGTACTCTGTACCGTCGTAACCTTCATCCAGACGGCTCTGAGTTCCTGCTTGTAGTACCTAAACACCTCCGCTCCACCGTTCTTGAAGAGCTTCACGACGCACCAACGGCAGGACACCTCGGCGTATCTCGAACCTATGACCGTGTACGTCGCCGTTTTTTCTGGCCGGGCCTTGCCCGTTCCGTACGACGTTACGTCGCCGCTTGTGAACTTTGCCAACGACGCAAGAAGCCTTCCCAGCTCCCCGCTGGTTACCTGCAGCCGCTCGACATCCCTGCCGAGCCCTTCCATCGTGTCGGCTTGGACCTTCTAGGCCCATTTCCGGAATCTACATCAGGAAACAAGTGGGTTGCAGTCGCGGTGGACTACGCGACCCGCTACGCCGTAACCCGTGCTCTTCCGACCAGTTGTGCAACTGATGTTGCGGACTTCCTGCTACATGATATCATATTGATGCATGGTGCTCCGCGTCAATTGCTTACAGACCGCGGCCGCACCTTTTTGGCCAAAGTCATTGACGACATCATGCGTGCCTGCTCAATACAGCATAAATTTACCACCTCCTACCACCCCCAAACGAACGGCCTCACTGAGCGTTTGAACCGCACCCTTACAGACATGCTATCCAAATACGTTTCCGACGACCACCGTGACTGGGACCTGGCTCTACCTTACATTACCTTTGCATATAACTCTTCCCGTCTCGAAACTGCTGGCTTTTCCCCGTTTTACCTCTTGTATGGCCGCGAACCGACGCTACCACTGGACACTGTGCTTCCGTCCGCCACAGCTTCAACTAGCGATTATGCCCGTGATGCAATCGCCCATGCTGACCATGCTCGCCAACTTGCGCGCGCTCGTCTACAAGTGTCGCAAGACAAGCAGAAACAACGCTACGACCTCCGTCACCGTGATGTCCATTTTGTGCCCGGAGCCCTCGTGTTGCTTTGGTCACCATCCCGTAAAGTCGGCCTTTGTGAAAAACTGCTTTTCTGTTACACAGGCCCATATCGCGTGATACGCAAAGTGACCGATGTCACCTATGAAATCGTGCTAGCCACGCCCACGACGTCCTCCGCTGTGACCACCAGTGACATTGTCCACGTTGCCCGACTCAAGCCCTACAACTCTCCATGCCCCTTGGATATTTAACAGCACCGTGACGGTGCTTTTGCCGCCGGGGGGTAATATTACGATATGATTCCGCGAGAGACGAGCCGCCGCGAGAACGACGAAGAAGTTGGTCGGTGCCCTCGGCACGAGCGAGTGTCAGCCTGGCTGCCTGGCTCCAGTGTAAATAGCCTGTAAATAGCATCTCTCGTCTGTGTCTTTCCACACGTAACAATATATTTGTGAAGCTTATAAAAGCAAGGGGAGCAACACGGACAGACTCCTTTCCCACCCGTGCCGACGCATGCGCAATCCAGAGCACAGACGTCGTGTCAAAGCTGCCAGAACTCCAGTGACAGAGGTCAACTAGAAGACTGTGGGGGTCTTCATTGCGTGCGATCTTCACCTTGCAGCGTATAAAATCGCGTAGAAAGATTTTGGGGCCACATGTAATTTGTCCCATTCCTCAAATGTGACGTTCCACTATTCCCACTATTCTCAATAGGAATTGTAAAGTCGGGCCCGTTGTTTGGGGATTTCTTGTTTTACAACGCTTGCAGAATGTGCTCACAGAAATAGCCTTTTACTGCCGCGTACGTATGCTTGACATAAATTTTGTGTTGTTCAGCTTGTATGTCTGTGCCAAGTGAGCTAGGCGACAAATTCAAACGTTAAAAGTGCTCAGTTCTTACCGAGTCTTCCCAATGTACTTCAAAGGGTGGGCTCCCGTTAGTAAGCAGTTGATAGTAGCGCTCGTTCTAGTTATGTTTTGTATACGTGTCTCTGTATTTCTTTGCGCTAAGTTGCCACAGTCTAAATCGTGTTGCTCTGCTCTAGATTATATTACCGTCACGCGAATTTCGGACAGGCCGCCATTGGAATATGAACCTGGCAACGTTTAACGCTAGAACGTTATCTAGTGAGGCGAGTCTAGCAGTGCTATTGGAGGAATTAGAGGGCAGTAAATGGGATATAATAGGGCTCAGTGAAGTTAGGAGGCCAAAAGAAGCATATACAGTGCTAAAAAGTGGGCACGTCCTGTGCTACCGCGGCCTAGAGGAAAGAAGAGAACTAGGAGTCGGATTCCTGATTAATAAGAATATAGCTGGTAACATACAGGAATTCTATAGTATTAACGAGAGGGTGGCAAGTCTTGTTGTTAAACTTAATAAGAGGTACAAAATGAAGATTGTACAAGTCTACGCCCCTACATCCAGTCATGATGACCAGGAAGTCGAATGCTTCTATGAAGACGTGGAATCGGCGATGGGTAGAGTGAAAACCAAATACACTATACTAATGGGCGACTTTAATGCCAAGGTAGGCAAGAAGCAGGCTGGAGACAAGGCAGTGGGGGAATATGGCATAGGCACTAGGAATAGCAGGGGGGAGTTATTAGTCGAGTTTGCGGAACAGAATAATATGAGGATAATGAATACTTTCTTCCGCAAGCGGGATAGCCGAAAGTGGACGTGGAGGAGCCCGAACGGCGAGACTAGAAATGAAATAGACTTCATACTCTGCGCTAACCCTGGCATCATACAAGATGTGGACGTGCTCGGCAAGGTGCGCTGCAGTGACCACAGGATGGTAAGAACTCGAATTAGCCTAGACCTGAGGAGGGAACGGAAGAAACTGGTACATAAGAAGCCGATCAATGAGTTAGCGGTAAGAGGGAAAATAGAGGAATTCCAGATCAAGCTAGAGAACAGGTATTCGGCTTTAACTCAGGAAGAGGACCTCCTCAGTGTTGAAGCAATGAACGACAATCTTGTGGGCATCATTAAGAAGTGTGCAATGGAAGTCGGTGGTAACTCGATTAGGCAGGATACCAGTAAACTATCGCAGGCGACGAAAGATATGATCAAGAAACGCCAATGTATGAAAGCCTCTAACCCTACAGCTAGAATAGAACTGGCAGAACTTTCGAAGTTAATCAACAAGCGTAAGACAGCTGACATAAGGAAGTATAATATGGATAGAATTGAACATGCTCTCAGGAACGGCGGAAGCCTAAAAACAGTGAAGAAGAAACTAGGAATTGGCAGGAATCAGATGTATGCGTTAAGAGACAAAGCCGGCAATATCATTACTAATATGGATGAGATAGTTCAAGTGGCTGAGGAGTTCTATAGAAATTTATACAGTACCAGTGGCACCCACGACGATAATGGAAGAGAAAATAGTCTAGAGGAATTCGAAGTCCCAAAGGTAACGCCGGAAGAAGTAAAGAAAGCCTTGGGAGAAATGCAAAGGGGGAAGGCAGCTGGGGAGGATCAGGTAACAGCAGATTTGTTGAAGGATGGTGGGCAGATTGTTCTAGAGAAACTGGCCACCCTGTATACGCAATGCCTCATGACGTCGAGCGTACCGGAATCTTGGAAGAACGCTAACATAATCCTAATCCATAAGAAAGGGGACGCCAAAGAGTTGAAAAATTATAGACCGATCAGCTTACTGTCCGTTGCCTACAAAATATTTACTAAGGTAATCGCAAATAGAATCAGGAACACCTTAGACTTCTGTCAAGCAAAGGACCAGGCAGGATTCCGTAAAGGCTACTCAACAATAGATCATATTCACACTATCAATCAGGTGATAGAGAAATGTGCGGAATATAACCAACCCTTATATATAGCTTTCATTGATTATGAGAAAGCGTTTGATTCTGTCGAAACCTCAGCAGTCATGGAGGCATTAAGGAATCAGGGTGTAGACGAGCCGTATGTAAAAATACGGAAAAATATCTATAGCGGCTCCACAGCCACCGTAGTCCTCCATAAAGAAAGCAACAAAATCCCAATAAAGAAAGGCGTCAGGCAGGGAGATACGATCTCTCCAATGCTATTCACAGCGTGTTTACAGGAGGTATTCAGAGACCTGGATTGGGAAGAATTGGGGATAAAAATTGATGGAGAATACCTTAGTAACTTGCGATTCGCTGATGATATTGCCTTGCTTAGTAACTCAGGGGACCAATTGCAATGCATGCTCACTGACCTGGAGAGGCAAAGCAGAAGAGTGGGTCTAAAAATTAATCTGCAGAAAACTAAAGTAGTGTTTAACAGTCTCGGAAGAGAACAGCAATTTACAATAGGCAGCGAGGCACTGGAAGTCGTAAGGGAATACATCTACTTAGGGCAGGTAGTGACGGCGGATCCGGATCATGAGACGGAAATAATCAGAAGAATAAGAATGGGCTGGGGTGCGTTTGGCAGGCATTCTCAGATCATGAACAGCAGGTTGCCATTATCCCTCAAGAGAAAAGTGTATAATAGCTGTGTCTTACCAGTACTCACCTACGGGGCAGAAACCTGGAGGCTTACGAAAAGGGTTCTACTCAAATTGAGGACGACGCAACGAGCTATGGAAAGAAGAATGATAGGTGTAACGTTAAGGGATAAGAAAAGAGCAGATTGGGTGAGGGAACAAACGCGAGTTAATGACATCTTAGTTGAAATCAAGAAAAAGAAATGGGCATGGGCAGGACATGTAATGAGGAGGGAAGATAACCGATGGTCATTAAGGGTTACGGACTGGATCCCAAGGGAAGGGAAGCGTAGCAGGGGGCGGCAGAAAGTTAGGTGGGCGGATGAGATTAAGAAGTTTGCAGGGACGGCATGGCCGCAATTAGTACATGACCGGGGTTGTTGGAGAAGTATGAGAGAGGCCTTTGCCCTGCAGTGGGCGCAACCAGGCTGATGATGATGACGCGAATTTCGCTGAATATTTCCCCCTGCGGGCAAGTTATTCTGGTGCAGTCCCCTGGATCTAGAGTGTCCTTTTAGGACATTCAAGTTGCACGGCATTGCACTACGTTCTTCCACCTGCAATATACCCTTAAGTCGTTCTACGAATAGAACAGTAGGAGGACCCAGTACAGCAATTGAATTGAAATTTATCTGTACAAATACTTTTAAATTTATCTTGTGGCCAGAAACGAACGTTCGCCAAAACGAAATTCTTGTCACCCTGAGCTGACTTCGGGCTATCAAAAAAAAAAAAAAAGTATTGAAGAAAGTGTCCGTGGATCATCAGGCAATGTATGTACCGATCACAGAAAATGCGAGCAGGAAACAGTGACGATGCATGACAACGAGGCTTTGCCTCTTAAAAAACAAGCAACAAGTTTGTTTCTACCGAGAAAGCGAAACGCTGCTTTGAGCTTAAGGGCTCTGCCAAGAAACTCCAGGTGCTCGCATTCTTCAAAAGCCTATGCTTTTCTTTTTCAATTGAAAACCGTTGTTTACGCTTCCAGAAGCACGATACCGGAGCTCTACTGGTGGCGTTCTGTCACGTGTGAACAGTCCCAACCCTGGCGTGACTGCACACCGTTAGTTCTCCGGGATGTTTTGCTAATGGTAGGGGGTGGCGGCGCTGGAGAAACCCCTTTGGTGCATCCATTTCTCAGCCAGCTCTGACGGTGTGCGCGGGAAGACGGTAATCCATATTTAGAACCGACCGGGGCTGTCGAGTGAATCTGTCGTTCGTGCTGCCCCAGTGTGGAAACGACACGAACATGAATAAGTAGCGAACCGAAAAAGGGCCTGCCCTCACTGGTAGGTTTGTTTGAAATATGTCGACATTTTATACGGCGTGGTAGCGTGAATAACTCGCATTGCATCATACTACAGCTGAGTGATTGTAAAACAATGTCGTCGTGGTGTCTCATCATTCAATCGTTATCTGCCGACATCGCTTTATTGGAATCGCCGACGTACGTAACAGTGTGCTGTTACGTATGTTGGCGTAACAATATTATTAATCATTATGCATTATGTAATCAAGCTGCATGAGCTCCGTGCCACCAATGATGGGATTCAGGACTATCTGATAAGCGAACACAAAAACTGCTTAAATTCTGTATTTTTGTTGGAAGAGAAGCTAGAACTACAAGAAGAAATTGGTGAAAAATGTAATCCCAGTAACTTCATTTTCCGTTAACTTTGGGCTATTTTTCAATTCAATTCAATTCAGCTTTATTGAACATATGCCAGATGTTTGGAGCACGGACAAAAAGCCTGAAAAGGCTTGACTGGGTTCGTTTGCGGATCAGCATTCGCGGACTGAATCTCGAGAGGAACGAAGTCTGTGTCTCGCATAATAATAATAATACTACTACTACTAATAATAATAATAATAATAATAATAATAATAATAATATTAATAATAATAATAATAATAATAATAATAATAACTTCTTTATTTCCATCAATGATGGAGGAGACTGCGGGTAAAAGTCGCTTTAGAGGTAAGCGACTTGACTAGAGCCCGTAGCCTCCTTTACAAGGCAAACAGCGATTGAACAGGAGATATATATACAGAGCAATTGACTACATGCCAAATATGCACAAAAAATAAACGCAAAAACACAAATTACCTGAAAAACGCTCTACAATTATTTAAGAAAGATTGAGTGACAAAAATGTTCACGTAAACTCGTACATCAGTTGTATAAATATCAAGACTTGATTTCAGAAACAAACTTAAATGCACTTTGCGTGATCCGCGATTTGGAGTGCTAATTTTTGTAGTCTTGCAGCGAAATTCAGTTATCATTGATTAGGGTTCACACACTTGGAGCGTAAAAGCTTTTCAGGCAATCGGTTACGTGTCCGTGAGGTCGATTATTTGACAAACACGTTGCAAATGTGTTCCCTATGGTACACAATATTTTCAAGGAAGCATAGAAGGGTGAATGTATGCCCACTTTAGTGTTCAACCAAGTGCGAGTAGTAAATTCCTTGAAGTGCAGTCATTTCGCAAAATTCTGCAAAAAGTGTGCAACAGATAAACCAACAAAAATACTTTTTTTTTGGTCGTGGATATACTCACCTATGCAATAAGGTGCAAAATCGTAGACTTATTTGGAGACAAATAATACTTAACTTTGAGTGTCATTAGTCCAAATCTGCGAGTCATTCGGAAAGCTGCATAGAATGACATTTTCTGTGATTGAATACGTAACATTTTCTGATGAATTTCGCAAGATAACCTACCCGCTCGGTTTTCAGAAAAGCACATGACCAAGTAGACAGCAAATAACGAAAGTTATGACGATGATTTGTGTTGGAGTCCCATTCGAAACGTGGCGGCGACGAATAATCAACTAGCGAATCAGATATCGCATAGGTGCATAGCTCTCTAGTATTTCACCTCCCTATCTTTGACGTTTTCTCTCTTCATTGGAACCTCTACCTCTATGTATATCCACATAAAATAAGCCACATTCGTTACAGTGCCATTGATAGGCAACTAGAAAATATTGCCGCAAAATAGTATGTGCAGCCCGTTGTAGTGCAACTGTTTTGCACGCATTCCGCTAAGGCTGTGGGCCATATGCACAGGCGACAGTGGTTTTCTTTTTGTCCCCTATCCAGCCTTTGAACACCGAACTATGAGCGCCACCAACGAAATATGCACAAGCCCAACTATCTCCCATACTATCTGCCACCGATGCTTTCCCATGCGGAAAACAATCCGAACGCAGTCCCAATTTCTGGGTATTACTTCTGCCGTTACTCGTAGATGCCATTACCAAGACACGAAATGACATACGGTTAAGTCAAGACGGTAAAGCGGCGATACTGACTAACAAACAGATTTTTTTTTTATTTCTCCAAGATTCGTGACAGAGAGAGAGTCCCGATTGGTAAAGCGATACAAATGGTGTATCGCTGATGCCGATGCACAGTAGCCGTCGTTAATGCCGGGCGGAATATGCGGTTCTGAAGAGATCGCCGAAGCCAGCAGCATTCAGCTCGTTTCCAGCGCTGGTGGCGCCCTCTTGCTTCGAAATGTAATTCAGCCATCCTCCTCCACCTTCAGCGAGACTAGGTGCGTGTTGACAGAAAAGTCCTCGTCATCGTCGCTGCCGCCCTCCCCTCCCCCCGCAAGCTTTTAAAATTGCGATTTTTTTTTTACCTGAGCTAAATAAACAAACCTTTTGCGTCTCGTCTTATTGCGCTACAGCTTACGTAGTTAAATTTTAGCGGATTGTTGGTGTCTAAAAGCAGCAGGTAAGTGAGACCCTACGCTGCAATACAGCCATCTATCCAAGGTAAGGGTTAGGAAACCGAAATAACCCATTTCACTTTCACAACGCGCACCACATAGCTCAAACACACGAACACAATAAGTTGACAAAAGCGTTAATGTAAGCGAGGAAAAAAAAAAGATCTGTAGGAGTCTAAATATGTACCCGCTCTATTCAATAGCAGCTTATGTTTGCACTCTGCAGTAGGAACACTAGTATATGGGAAAGAGAGAGAGAGAGAGAGAGAGAGAGAGAGGGGAAGAAAGGCAAAGAAATGACAGGGAAGTTAACGAGAGATTATCCCCGGTTGGCTACCCTGTCCCCGGGGGGGGGGGGGGGGGGGCGGTAATAGATGCGATACATGAGAGAAAAAGGATACCAGAAAAAAAAAAAAAGAACCCCCCCCCCCCTCCTTCACACACACAGAAGATGCGATACAGAACTGTTTCTGTGGGCCCTGTGACGCAGTCTGCGAAGGCATTACATACGGTTACACAGTGTCAAAGTCCCACTGATACATTCTACGTCACACAGTGTACAGTCACAATTTTTTACAAAGTCCGGTGTGTCTGGGAAACATCACTGTTCAAATAGTCTTGACATCGAACACTGAAATGCGTCGAGTTCGCGAGTATTTCCAACTCGAATAAAATTAATTAGCTTGCTTTCTTCATGAAAATCCGATGTCAAAGCACACTTCTGTTTGCGGGGCATAACCATGGGCCAAGTATATTTATTGTATAAAAATCAAGATAGACTACTATCGTCCATAGGTTACCTAAAAATTGGCTCCCTGTGTGGACCAACGCGGATGGATCGTAAAAGCGATTCATGCTGAAGGGTTGCCTGCGTCGCTGTTTGTTGTTTGCGGTTGTGGCTGTGTTGAAGACATAGTCGGCCTGCTGTGCGTAGTCGTAGTCGTAGCGCGGCTGCACGCGTTGCTGCTACGTGGCTTGCCTTGCTTGTGGCTTAAGAGAGCTGTTTTTCATGCTACCCGCTATGGACTGCCGCCGCTGCTGCTGATGATGAATTCTGGCTTGGCTCGCCTTCGTCCAGACGCAGGTACTACGTGCGCTACGCTTGGCTACATTCGGGGCTTGTATTGGCTACAAAACTGGGCTTGACCCGTAACCTTTTGTTCTCGTCTAATGTGCTGCACGATGAAGACATCTAAACGTTTGCCGATGCATGCATGCGAAACAAGGAGATAACATAGAGGGCGTGGACACGTACCGACAGGCTTGTAACTGGCATGGGTACCGGGTGCACGCAATAAAGCCTCTCAGTGTCACGTTCTCAGTGTCTCAGTGGCTCATTGTATGGATAATGCCCGCTCCTGAATAAGATTGGTTCCGGGCGTTTGCGTATGAAAGCATAAACTTTAAAGGAATAAGTGTAGAATCGCATTAGGTGAGCCACTGTTTAAAACATACAACCTAGAGCTTGTGTTAAGAGCACGCATAATAGGCCTGCTTCTATGGGACTGTAAAAACCTGGCTTCCAGAAAGCAACAGCAAGGACACGCATTTGATTAATTGATAGCGCTAGCTCAGTGATATCGAATAACGTAAATTCGTGCAGCCCGAACAAGACCATTATGAACAGCTTAGTTCTGATTGACGGAACAGTTATATTCGGTAACTTAGCCGAATGTCAGCCTGCAAGCTTTTGTAAGGAATGAATTTAGCTCATTGGGGATAGTAACTATTGTTTCAACACATTCTATTTCAAACGTCTGCAAGTTCGGCAAAACGAGCGTGCCGGGAACATTACAAGCACGCGGGAACTGAAGAGAAGTGAAAGTTTGCATGATTGCATGAGCCTTGACACTTAGTAGAGCTTGTGATGAAACTTACTTGAGCTTGTTCTAGAACCCGCCAAGGACAGCGACATAAGGCTATCATGCGCGGTCATGGCGAAATTGAACAGACGTCATTTCCTTCGCGCCATGGAGCTACCGCTCACAGCCGCGCATGTTTCGCCTCCCCCTCCACCTTTTCCCTCTACCTCTCCCCCGCGTGTCGACAGAGGGCGTCCCAGGCGCGAGTCCTGCAGCTGGCGCCATCTGTGGTTCACCAAGTGGCGGCCATCTTCGCCATCCTGGAGCGCTACTCGTGGTACCAGTTCGCCGTTATCACCACCAATCTCGGAGGACACGAGGACTTCGTTCGCGCCGTCCGGGACCGGCAGTTGGAGAGCAGTACCCTCAGGGCAAAGTAAGGGTGTCGCATATCTTAGAGGCATACCAAAGCGAAAGGTATTTCAAGCTGTACTACTACGCTAACCTTCTACGATACCGTAAAAAAGCCGCTCTTACACCAAGGAGAGACCTAATTGGTAAGCAAGAAAAGGTGCTTAATGGAAAGCCACCTGGCTGCACCACTTGAAGACTCCACAGCAGTTCGCCTGACGTGAAGCTTTTTGGTGTCTCTGCTCGGGCGTAGCTAATACCACGTCAGTAAGGATAGACTCCATTGTATTCTGAAAGAACCAAAAGCTAAACTTGGGAGTTTCAAAAGCCTTTACGTAGTCACAGTGGCCAAAATACGAAAAAGAATCTCTCAAAATTTTTGACGTTGCACTGGCGTACTAGCCCTCGGTTTCTGGTGCGAAGTTATGGAAGAAATGAAAGTTTGACCGTCATTTCCTCTTCTAATACTGGACCTATTATCGAGAAAAGGGCGGAGTTATAATATTGAAAGAGTATTTTAGTACTATACATTTATTTTAGCGTTTCGTTTCAGTGGCACTTTAAAGGAGTACTGATATATATTTTGTGAAGTTGTCGAAGCTCTACCATAAGCTTCTCGTACATTTGTCATAAAGATGACATCAAGTACGAATGCCGTGAAACGGTTGTTGTACATATTATTTGGTACTAAATAAATTTTTATTTCGATACACAAGCGGTCGTCCGGGCACCATCTATATTATCCTGACCTAATTGCATTTAGTAAAGCAATGAACGGGGCTAGTTGATGGACGTTCATGAATGTATTGCGCTTAGTGTTACACCAACGGAAGAACTAATTGACGAACATAAAGGAAGAAAAATAACGTGGACGTACGTGGCGCAATACGTACGTCCACATTTTGTTCCTTTATGTTCGTCCATTAGCTCTTCCGCTGGTGTAACACTAAGCGCACAACATTCATGAACATATTTACACACGGGCAAAATTCGTTGACGTTGTGTCGCAGTAATGCTAAGTAGGACAGTATTGTTCAGCGAAGAATAAACTTTCTTGTGTCTCCGGCTCACGTGTGGCAGTGGCAGTGATCGCAGTAACGGAGTGACCCAATGTTTTGTGACGTCATGACGCATCCAGTTACTGCTACCTTAACCGATGCTGGTTCATAAAAACAAGTAATATATTAAATTATGGCTTTCTCAAGCTCTCCAGTACTTTCTTAAGACAACCTATTCTTTGCTGACTTCACGTGGGTTTGGCGTATCTGTGTATCTTGTAACCACTTAAAAAAAGCGACCTTTGGCGCCTCCAGTGCGTCGTAGCTAGTCTCAAAGGCATTAAAATGTTGATCTCAACTAGACCAGGAGCGAAAAGAAGTCGCAGATTAAGCAAAACTATTGATACATGCAGAATTAGCTCCAATGTAGTCGAACGTTAATCACAATGCCCCACAGATTGCCCTGTATCCGGGATCGGTTCACCTGGCTTCTTGGTCAAAAAACGAAAAAAATTAAGAAAGAAAGAAGGAAAGAAAGAAAGAAAGAAAGAAAGAAAGAAAGAAAGAAAGAAAGAAAGAAATGGTCAACCAAGTGTCGACGTTAAAAAACAAGTCGACGTATTGCGCATGAAATACGATACAAAATAATATACGAAGGGAGGGAATAACGAACATGAAAATGAGACAACAAGAAGCAGAATAGAGTGATATACCCAACCATCGGTCATCCATTTATTTCTTTCCCCATGTACGTCCACATTGTCTTTTCTAGCGTGGACACGTGGTTTACCTCTACAATAATTTGTGTCTGGTTTAGATTGTTTGGGCCGTCATGTGAGTACTTGCTTGAACATCGCATTGGTACTGTTTTAAAGGCTTTAAAGATAATCTTTACACCAAGAGCTCCTGCATACATGGATGGGAACGCAGAAATCGCTTTTCTCAGCAAACAATTCCTCGAAATTTGCTAAGGTTGAAGACTGGGCGTTTTGGTGTAGGACACTAGATGTTGCATTGCGCGAAACCTAACTAGATTTTTTGAACTTAAAGGTAAATGTCAAAATCGGCCGAGGGTGGGTTGTAGATTCTTGATTTAGGTCATCAATTATTTAACAATAAGTCTTAAAAATAGCAAAAATGTAAATAAACTAAAGAATCAGTATGCTCCGTAGCCCCGTAAGTCCGTAACTTAAGTTATGAAGATAGACGCACAGTTCTGTGAGGTGCATCTCTTGAGACACGTAAAGTGGCCGAAATTGAGGTATTGTACGCCGCACCGAATTATATCGCCAATCTGTGAGTAGGACTACTGCCAAAAAAAAAAAACGTTCAAAGCCATGTAACAAATTTAGGTAAGCTGCAAGCTTATATATGTATAGCATTTGTCCACTTTAGGTGCTCTAACAAATCCAATTTACATAACAGCGAAGTCAATTTTTCGGGCAAAGTTGTCGATTTGAAAACGCTGCGATTCAAAAAGAAAGAAAGAAAGAAAGAAAGAAAGAAAGAAAGAAAGAAAGAAAGGAAGAAAACTGACCTACCTTCGGAAATTTTGAAAAAACATTTGAGGTGCTAAATTGAAATTTCGCTTGAAACAGTCAGTGGCACCTAGATTTCTCTAATAAATTCCACAAACTTCATTCAAATTGATTCTGCGCTTGGTTCTAACGAGAATATTACTACTTTTTTTTTAAAAAAGCTATTTAGTAAAGAAAGTGTAATTGGCGCCGAGGTAAAGATTTTTTCATACCGACAGCTTTTATTTAAGGAAAGCCCGTTCTGATTTCCTGTTCCGCCACAAACGACACGCAGATACTCGGTGCTGGAGATTCGCACCATTCGCGGCCTGACGCGCCAAGAGTTCCGCCGCCAGCTCGAACCCATCGCGGCGGGCGAGGCCCGCGTGATCCTGCTCTTCGCCAGCAAGGACGACTCGCGCGAGCTGTTCGCCGCCGCCTCGCAGCTGGGGATGACCGGCAAGAACTACGTCTGGATCGTCACCCAGTCCGTTATCGGGGCCCACCCGGGAATCGCGCCGCCCGAGTACCCCGCAGGTCTGCTCGGTGAGTACGCGAACGAAGGGGCATCTCAAGAGTACTTCTGGCCAGTTGTGCAATTTGGTGCGACGGTTGGGCAAGTTTAAACAGCGCGCGAACAGACCAGGGGAAAGGTATTCTTCAAGAGTACATCTAGTGCACACGTTCATTTCGTCTGCTGTTGAAGTTCTGATTGGCTAAGCTGGGCTGCCGCCGCAGCGAGGCGCCCCAGGCAATCAGCACTTCAGCAGCAGACGAAACGGACATGTCCACTAGGTGGACTCTTTCTTACAGAATACCTCCCCTGGACAAGGAAAGCTTAGACACAGGGCAGCGCTGGTGTGGTGTGTTAAGCGTTATTTTTATCCTCGCGTGTTCGCACCGTGTAGAACTTTCGGCATCCCGAAATCCAAAACTCATATTGTTGTACAACTTCTGTTGACTTCTTGATACTCTCGGTAGGGTATCTGTTGAGCTGTGCCCGAGTATCATCATGCATGACTGTTGATAAGAAACGCACCAGCGAGTGCGGAAATATGATAAACGCGGTACGTCGAGAATTCTTGCCAAGCATTGGTTCGCTGGAAATTGCTTGTTGACGTTCTTAAATCTCGTATGTATTAATTTATTTAAATGACCTGCGGTGCCTGATTAGATGCATCACGACAGGTTGACGCGACAGAGAATATACAACAAGAATATGTGCGCATATATAGACGGATGAAATAGCAGTGGGAAGGCATGATAAACACGCAGCAAAACTAGTAAATAAGTTGAGATGGTGCAACACTTACCAAATATTGCAAAAAAATGAAGCAGTAGTTACTTAAACGCTTATTCTGACTGGATTAGGGCGTTGCAGAAGTACCATCTTCCATCTAAAAAATAAATGGCAGCTGTTTAAAAGTCGTTTCCTTATTGATTCCGAAACTGAATAAACCATCGTTCCCAGCCTAACTATCGTTAACTGAATCGTCAGACCGTCATCCGTTATCTATTTACCAGCGAAAGTTATAATCTAATTGAATCGAGCACCAGTGGTCGGCAGCGTAGATTTAATTAGATCGTTTTTCGAAGCGAAGCTTTCTTTTAGTTTATCGCCGGACGTTTTGCAGACGCGCAAAAGCATCGCAAGAAGTAAACAACGAAACATTCAGCCTAACATATTAGATTGACTGATGGTCTGAAGCAGGCCCTAAATTTATCCCTATGCCCTTGATATGGGCAGCGATCACAGCTTTCACTTCGTTTTAGGACGTGCTGTCTCACTCGTCATCATTTCATTGTAGGCCACCTAGCCCCTTCTAAAAGAAAGATAAATAAAAGAAAAAAATATGCTCCGACGCATCGTGAAAGAGTACTACATTGATGTGATCGGAAACAACACGCGGGTACTTGAAAAAGCGAGAAATACATATGAATTCTAGGTTTCGAACTTATTGAACAATGAAAATTTTGGTCGGGCTTCCTATATCGCATTTCTTGCTTTCCTTGTTTTTTTTTTTCTCTGGAACGCGAGGGTTAGCACATATCATATCTCGACGCGGCTCATAACTTGATCCGTGGACGCTTCGTCGGACCCCAGACACGTGTGCACCGGTCGAGTGGAATCTTGTCCTGCCCCGTTCCACGCAAAGCACATCTTCTTCACCTTTCGGCGCTCCACATTCTCGAGCTCCACTTCGTCCTTTGTTCGTCTCGTCACTTTTCTTACATTTTTTTATCTCCTACAGTATACGCTAGAGCATTCTTGGTTTTCTTCTTTTGTTCCACTTCAACACGCGGCGTTAAGGCGAACCGTGCCCAACGGCGGTGACGGAGACATTCCAGAGCCTTAGCGAGGACATTATTGAAGAACGCGATGGAGAATCCTGGCTCGCCGAGTGGGTGGTAGCGTAGAAGCCTCCCCGAGAGCGAAGCTGCGAGAGAATGAGGGAGTGGGGAAGGTTTGACGATGCATTCGGACAGCAGGAAGCTGGATCTGCGGATGCGGCTATCGGTCTTCCTATGACATCACACTATCATTTTGTGATGACAGTGAAGAAGTAAGCACTACCCCCAAAAAAGAAGCCTCATTAAGAGTCTAGCTCACTATTCGGGCAGACTTGTGGCCGGAGAGCTAAGTGAAACTGGCACCACTACGACGGTGGCGAGGGCAGTCGTCGTTCGTCCAATATATATATATATATATATATATATATATATATATATATATATATATATATATATAGAGAGAGAGAGAGAGAGAGAGAGAGAGAGAGATCTCACAACAAGAGCCGACCACAGGAGCCAACTCCGTCCGGTATTCGCACATGTACCTCCGCACATAGCGTTGATATTTTAACAGGAACGCGCGATCGCATAACCGAAGCACAGCTGAAGGTACAGTGCGCGGAGCCGGCCAGTGATCACCACAAGATAAATTCGGCAGCGATTACGGCTTTCCCTTCGCTTTAGGACGTGCCGTCTCACTCATCACAACTTCACTGCACAGAGTTCGCGCGACTGGCCAGTCATTATCAGAGGCAAGCCCGTACACTGGTTTGTCCAGCAGGCAGCGAGTATACTTGCACTACTGTAACCACTCGGCTTCGACATTTTTCATTTTATTTGTTTAGCTTTAAAAAACACAGAAACGCAGAAGAGAAACATGATAAACACAGAAACAAAATTGTCGTAGAGAGGCGATCATCCTCGCAGCCTGCGGGCAAACCTGATGTACGCGCGAGTCTCTGATAATGACTGGAGCGGCGCGAACTGTTATGCAATGCCTCAGGGCATGCACTTGCCCTTTCTTTTACATTACTGAGCTCTGTACATTCTAAGGTAATCCTTGGTGGTCACGTACATCTGACAATGCGCAAACAGAAAAGAAAATTAAATTCTGCGGTTTCACGTGCCGAAACTACGAACTGATTATGAGGCACGCCATAGGTTTAGTTCGGATTAATTTTGACCATCCTGGGTTCTGCACCTATGACTGCAAGGTACACGGGCGTTTATTGCATATCGCCCCACATCGAAATGTAGCCGCCAAGTTCGGGATTCGATCCCGCGTCCTCGTGCTTAGCAGCGCAGCGCCAAAGCCACGAAGCCACCTCGGCGGGTGTTTCGTGCCTTTAGGGTGCAACTCTGTTGAAGCTGATCAAGAAGTTCGTCCTCCAAAATGTATCACTCCGTGCGTTCCGTCTATGCTGGGTTCCGGACGAGCAGCGTTTGCTTGTGCGAACCCTGCGAGTATACGCTTGTGGCGGCCGTGATGGGCCGGGAAAAAAAAGGACAATCGAAAAGAAAGAAGACTCATTGAAAAGGCAATTGATCGATAACAACGAATTAACCGCATAACCGTAGCAACCGTATAAACGCAAGGTTTCTTCTTTCGTAAGGATACATTTTTGTACTTATTACTCAATCTGAAAAGTGGTTTTACCTATCTGCGGGCAAAGACCAGCGAGTTATTCGCTGGTGCACAGGCAGCGGCTGCAAAAAAAAAAAAAAGAAAGAAAGATAAAGTCTCTCTAGCCTCCACAGCGTTGCACCGAATGTATGAAACATAGTGTGAGTATTCGGGCCACAATTACGTCAATGCCACACGAACTGCATGGGGTGGCGGAAAGGAAATGTGCACATATTAGGTGACCCTAAAGCGACGCCTTTCATTCCATGAACGAAGTAAAACGCTACGCCTTCGCACTTGCAATGTCATTAAAAAAAGTTTCGTTTGCTACCAGAATGGGCAACAAGGACTCAACAAATACCGTAATCGCGTCTTGCGCCGACTGATAGCTTAGAAACAGTTACAACCTCGGGAAAAACGGTAACGGGAGAAAGAAGTTTTGTAGAAATCATCGACGATGATCTTGAATGTAAGCGAATAGCCAAATGCTTCAAGAAAGCGATTCAGTTTTTTTAAAGGAAATGTTGCGCTTGACGCCGTTTACTGTTACAGCGAGGATGGTTAGGTAGCGTTTGTTGTTTCTTCGCGCAATTCCGCAGACAAGAGAGCTGTTAAGCAGGACATCTGCAGCGGTAGTATAGGTCGACAGCACGTACAGTCGTGAGCAAAAGTAGCGGAGCCCCTGCGAGTGCGTGTCGAAAAGTCTGCCAGCGCAACCTGGCGCCACGCCACTCGAGCTGGCGTGACGTCAATTTCGGCGCAAGGCGCATGGGCGTTCCCGTATTATTCGTTGAAATGGCATTCCCACGTGCGTACCGCGTCAGAATGAACGTCTCGCGAGCTTGAGCCAGGTGGCGCTTGCATGCCAGAAACGCATACCAGGTGGCACTAGTATACTTTTCGGCACACACTGGCAGGTGTCTGTTACTTTTGCTCATGGATGTACGTCTCAGAGCCCTAATATTGGCGTTTGGCAGCAAAATTAACTCGGTTGCTCGAGCGCCCTCAACCTTATTTGTCGGTGACCTTGTTCCGGCATTCAAATTGCCGAAAGTCCGTTCGCCAACCACTAACCGCGATAACGGCTTAAACAGCCTGAGAAAGATGCTCGCGTTAATAAGAAAGCAGCGAGCACGCAACATTATCTCTACAGCGCACGCCAATTGAAGTGCAACAAAGCGCCATTTTTTTACAGCTCTCTGGTGATTTGATGGCAATAGTGTAGGAAAATGCAAATGGCTGAAGGGTTTGTCGAAGAACGGCGTAGTCTGCGAAGGCACTAAGCCTATACTCGCGGGCAACTCTCTGTGGCAATGAAGGGAAAGCTACGGACGCGTGCTTGCTGCACATGTGTTCCGGTGCCATGTAGTCCGTGAGCGTTTCAATGCTTTTGGCTGCTAAGAACGGACGCGTAATCGACGCAGCTTCATGCGCGATGGTTTCGCGTTTGCCCAGACGCGCAAGGGAAAAGCCGCAAAATAAGTAAACTGCTACATTCAGGGGCGTGTTTTATCTTATTTAACTGTTGGCAATAAGGTTTTTACGTTTTCTCTTTCCCAGCTAAAGTTAACGTGGATGAAAGCACGGGACTGTTTTGAGAAGCGCTCTCACTTGTGCACGCTTGGCCTCCGTAGCTTTCCCTTCATTGCCACAGAGAGTTGTCCGCGAGTGTAGAAGTAATGCGAGAGCGGGCCTCGAGGGACGAGAGTTGGGGTGAGTGTCAAAGCGGGAGATCAACGCTGCCAAAGAAATGGCGCGTGTGCGTCAGGAGGTTGCATAACCCGAAACTACAGTTTGGTGAAATCTACTACTGTCTTGCTTATGCTTCAATAGGCTGTAAATGAAAACCGTGACTTTATGCAGATGGCTTGGTAATACGCTCTTGAAAAACAGCACTATCATTCCTCTGGCGCTAGAAAGTTAATTACTGCTAATATGAGTGCTAAACGTCAATTTCTTGGTTTCACGGCCGGAGAGCAGTGCGGTATGTCAGTGTGTTGTAGTAAATTTCGATGTCTCTTTTCATTTCCTGTCTGGGCTGTTCTGGTGCGGAGGTTGTTCTCTGTGGTTCCTTCGGCTTTTGAAGTTGGCTAACCTACAATGCAATGTAATGTTTCTTTGTAATAAACAATTAGCTCAACCGAAGAAGAGACCTTATAGGAATTCGCGACCCCACGAAAAGTTTGCGCGGTAACTTGAAGAGCGGTATCACCACTGGCATTTTGTTTTTGCAGTTTTTATTACGTAACATGCCTCCGTTCATGGTAACATTGAAAAAAATGAACAATTACAGAATGGGGTTTTACGTGTCGAAACGATGATATGATTATGAGGCATGCAGTAGTGGCGTATTCCGGATCAGTTTGGCCCACTTGGGTTCTTTGGCGTACACTCAATGCATGCATGGTTATCGAGCATTTTTACGCTCCTTCCCCATCGGGATGCCGCCACACTGCCAAATAATTTACGCCTTTTAAAGCGGAAAAGGGCGTGAATCGGTCTAACTGTAAATGTAATTCCTTCTGATTGCCAGGAAATGCACTTTTCCTGACGTCAGAGGGCCATGCAGGGCGACACCATTATTTGAACTCGAACAAGTTAGTTCCTCTTGTAAAGCATGAGTACTGTTGATACACCACCCAGAAAAGAGAGAGGCATTACCAGATGAACGATCACCTATCGGCGAACTTTGTAGTTATTTAGGCATCGCGTTAACCGGAACAGTGCTAAAAGAGGGAACGAATGAATAGCAGTGCCACCAAGAGCCATAATACAGCCAGGAGCCACAGAGCGCCCAGTTCACGCGCGCATTGCGCCTCTCTTCTTGAGTCCTTTGGCATTGTTTTATGCACTACACTGAAGGCACATGAAGTGAGTGAGTGAGTGAGTGAATAAACTTTATTGTAGGTCCGGCGAGGACGCGAACTCGTCGCGCACCCGGCTAGTCCCACGTCGGGACCGGCAGGTCTAGCCCACCGGCCCGGTCGCGGGCACGCCGGACGGCCAGGATTTGCTTTTCTAGAGCGGGGCTACGCAAAAGCGAGTCCCACTCGGCACATGAAGGCACCACACGAACACCCCACCCCCCGCGCCCCACAGACACAAGCACACATACTTCTTGTGACGCAGGACATGAACGGAATCTCCGGGTCTGCGGAGAACTGAGGGTGCCTCTCTCCCTCTCTATTTTCTTGCGCAGGCATTCACTACAACACTTCGTTAGCCAAGCTGCACGACGAGATAGAGCGCGCCGTGCTCGTTCTGGGACACGGCCTCGAGCTGTTCGTGAACGAGCCGGCCAACGCCAACGTGACGCTAGCTCCGGGCCTACGCTGCTACGAAGCCGGAAGAGCCCACTGGGCGCAGGGGGACAACTTCTTCCGGTCAGTGAACACTGCTCGCGCTCCGCGCTTCGTCTGCCAGACTAAAGACGCGAACGTGCAGGCACGCCTGGATAAGCGAGAGGCATGCACGTCCAAAGTATTGCGGTTTTATGATTAATCATTGTGGTGGGAAAGCGGTGGGGGGGGGGGGGGGGGGGGAGTAAGGCAAATGACCGCACCAAATGGTCTGGCTATCCTCTCTGGTCCGCTTAGTTTGACTTTTTGTATTGATAGCATAGTGATATATTTTAACATTTGAACCGAGAAGTCTGAAAATAGATTGCGTTGAAGGCTTCCTCCGAAAGCATGCTCCTCTTCGGCGTGCTCGTAAGACATGTAAGTGTCGATCATGCGTGCATGTTTGATTTTGATTTCCCGTTATCTTTGCGTGACTAGGGAGCATTTTTGAACATGTTCCTTTCGAAGAAACCTCGGCTAATTCCTTTCAGGCTTTGATCTGGTTGGAAGCGAGGTGGTTTAGGTTAGTTGGCAATTATATTATCCTACTAGGGTAACAGCAAGACACAGCAGAAAGAAACAAACGACTAGGGCTGTAAGAATTTGTCCTCTACAAACGTCAAGGTATGCGTGCGTGCTTAAGAAATCATTTTTGTACATGGGTATAGCCTTTTGCCAAAACTTTTTATCCACTGTATGCTTGATTCAATTTGACATCCGACCATGTGCTAGGGTTTCTGTAGGTTTTGCTTGCTTGCTTGGTAACTCCGTAGTTCGACGGCAGAACTGTTCAGAGAAATTTGAAGTGTCAACCGCTGCAGGGAACGCTTTCAACCGGGACAGGAGAGTCGTTATTTCTGATTTAGTTTGAGGCTTTTAGAAAGGAATATGCATAAATATTTGCAGCGTCTGTTATATGTACATTATTTATTGCCATTTAATTTTATATAACAAAATGAAGAATCGCGTACGTGTTGCAGTTACCTCCGTAACGTGTCCATCGAGACAAAGGGCAGTCCCAACATCGAGTTCCTTCCCGACGGCACGCTCAAATACGTCGAGTTGGACATCCTCAACCTTAACAAGGAAGGATACTGGGACAGAGTGAGTACTGCTTCAGTTCATCGGAGCAATGTAATGTGTCTGTGTAGGCAGGCATTGAGTATGCTCAAGTAGTTTCCATGAAGTGAAGCGGTGGTATTGGCTAGTTGATTGTGGTGTGCTGAACTGAGGAAATAAACGGAACCAACTAAGGCTTTACATAAAACATACGCTGTCTCCAATTCCACCCGTCGTCCTAATGACACAAGGGTCTGTATCTGAGCCATCTAGACCATGTACTTTCTTATGCTGTTCGTTTTCACAAAATTAATTTCAATGAGCACAATTAAAGCAGTACCAGAACAACTTAAATCCATGTAGCATTCAAAATGATTTCCTTGTTACGCGAATATGACCTTTATAGTTCGCCTAAACCACTTTTTAAATTGCAAAAAAAAAATACAACAACAATAGCGTGCTCAGCAGGGTCATCCATGTGACGTCACCAGGGCAAGAACTGCGAATTGGTCCATACATAAGAAACAACAGTTCCGATTGGTCTGGTAGCACGGCTTTGTCACGCAAATACGCGTCCACTCGTCTTCGTAGTCTCGCTTGCCTGCCGTGTGTAACTACCTTATTTCATCTCGCTGCGTGGGACTGGAACAGCGGGTAGCCGATAAGCACGGAGTCGTGGTAACAGGAAGCTGGTGGTGTTCTGAAACTAGTAAATAGCCCCAACGTGACTTTCAGCATGGACGCATTGTCCACGTCTCTTTTAGAGAAGTACTCGGCTTGGAGGAGAGAGAGAGAGAGAGAGTTTTTGATTGGGGGGTTGAAAGGTGGGGCTAAGTGTAGCGCGGTAATTGTCTCTCAACAGAGGACACCTCATGCGCACTGCACAACGGGGAAGGGAGAGAAAGGTGGGGTGGCAGTAGCAGCGACAAGAGAGGAGCGATCGCCAGTCGGGAGAGTAGCGAAGGGGAGAGAGAAATGGCTCACTCGCGACGCAAGGCACACATTAGTTTAAGGGGGCCCCTATAGCAGTGCGGAGTTGATCACAAGCGCTCCAAAACTTCAACCACATTGCGCGTAATTCGTGCGCCTGTGTGAACTTCGGATCTATTACAATGCATGAAGGGAGTAAAATGCGCCCATTGTTAAAGATGGAGTTAATCACATGCGTCGGGCAATATTCAATAGAGGATAAGACAGAATTGTGATCGGCGGCGTCTTTGTTGCGTGGTTCATTGTTCTAAGGTCTAAACGAGTTTCCAACGTCTACAGATCGGAGGCTGGACGCAAAAGGGCATCGATATCAAGGACATCGTCTGGCCAGGAGAAGAACTGGTTCCGCCAAAAGGAGTCCCGGAGAAATTCAATCTAAAGGTACGTCTAGTTTCGCAACCTTTTCGAGAATATGACGGACGAAGATGGTGAGTTGGAAAGCTTTAATGGACTCGTTTCATGAGGCGATGCTTTGCGACATAGCCACAACTAAGTTGACACGAGGTACGAGGTACCTTGAACAAGCTGCCACTCAAACAATAAAATTGGTTCAGGAATTGAAACATTGCGCCAGAATTCTTCTGCTCATCACGCCCTCAACAGTTTAAGTTTCTTCGTTACGAATGAGGTCTAGTTAAGAAATTACCTAAGCGCGAAAAACTAGTGACGTCTTGTCATTACCGCTGTGGTTTTCTTATTTGGTTTCTTTATTTCATTTATTATTGGCACGTCCTTGGTCAATCCTTAGCTTTCCCTTTTGGTCTCTCTTTCTCTCTTATTTGCTCAAGCTTTTATTCTAAGATGGATTTAGGAATCAGATGCTATTATTAACTTAGCAGTTCTCTCACCGACCTGCTTTGGCGTGTCACGCCACATTTGTGAAATCATAGGATTAGCCCGATGTCCTTGTCACTTTTCTTTCGAACAAGCTTGAGTTGATTGCTGATTGAGCTCTGCAGCAAGTCACTTTCAAGGACGCTTTAAATGAGTACTGGCATGACGTTTCTGACTTTTCATTTTCAGTTTCAGTTTTCATTTTTCAGTTTACTATATCATATTTCTTGCGAAGCAGTCCTGACTTTACTTCCCAGGAGGCGTATGTGTCCTCACGTCAAGACGCAGAAAGCGGTGACGCCCAAGTGAGACAGTCTTCCACTTGCACAGAATGAACACCTCAATACAGAAGCGCCGATAAGAATCTGTTGGCGCGAGCATTGTATGCGCGCGATTGATACAACATTTAGCACTCACTCCGGCTTGCTCAGCAGTCTGCGAGGCTGCTGGTCATTCAGCTGGCCATGCATCATCATAACAGAAAACTGAATACCGTGACCAAAGGTCTTTCTTTTCTAGCTCCCACGTGATCACCTTCTACGTCCTGAGGTCACGCTCGCGAATTTCACCTTCTGTGAAATATAACAGAAGCAGTTCACACACAAGCTCAGAGAAAGTTATTCAGGGGGCCGTTAGGTTTGCCATTATTCGCACCACGCAACGAAAATTTTAACAGATGCCTAATATCATCGCATAAAATAAATTTCTGATAAATCAGCCATGCTTTGTGTTTCAATAGAGCTTAGAGGTTTATGCACTGAGTGATTCACTGAGGTACTGCTACAGTCAGCCCATCTTGGGTCTATCATAGACACAGAGAACTTGTGATAAAATTTAACTATATGCGGAATAAGTTGAAATGCCCACGCTGCACATATGAACATCGAAAATATAATGATATGCTATTAATTACGTCAGTGAAAACTTAAGAATGAGAAGTGTGTTGCACAACCTATTAATAGTAGACCTATTAATAATGTGTTATAATCATGCACGTCGATGAACATGCCCACCAATGTCATGCACGCAGCATTTACAGCATGTAACTGCAACATCATGCAAACAAACTTAGCTCGATCAATCTGTTATAGTTGGGTCCGTATTAAATTCGCTGCTCGTCCCCGTAAGTTGAGGCAGAGAGCACGTCCTCGGCACAACGCTGACGTCACAGGTGACGTTCATGGAGGAGCGGCCTTTCCTGAACATCGGCCAGCCGGACAACGAGACGGGTGAATGCGAGAGCGGCCGAGCCGTCAAGTGCCGTGTCGTGCCAGAGGCAATGCTACAAGGGTGAGATGACTTTATATTTTACAGCGAAGCTGTTAAGAGGAGTTTCACCGCAGCCTCCGAGATCGGGCGGCATGCGCATCCTTTAGCAGGCACCACCAGATATCGGAGGCTAAAGTTTCACGGTAGAGTATCTTATAAAACGTTACTAGATGAGGAACTCTGGCACTAGTGTCCAAAGGAGCTGAAAACGCGACAGTCCAGCCAGCATAGATTTGCTAACCTAGCCGTACCTAGATTTGCCTTAAACTCAGTCCCTTATGACTTGAGATGACTTAAGGACTTTAAAAATAGATGGTTCTCATAAAAATACTGCGTTTCTCAATGCAACAGCTCTCGATCATGAAGCACGCGTGCGTTGACGATTTGTCACGCTTTACTTCACAGAGTACGAGTGCTCAGAAATTTAGGAAGATAAAGCGCGAGAAATAACGTCGCGAGAGAGGGTGAAGACACATGCATGAAGATGAGAGAAATGCACGTAATGATACCCATCATTACCATCGTAGCGGAACGTTCGCAGCGCCAGAATTCTCCCTAGCAATTTTCCCTAGGAAACTCCGTGGAGTTGCACAGTGGGTTTTCCTGTGACGTTGCTGAAAGTCCACCGTGGCGAGAGGCGGCGCAGTCAGATACCGAATGTCAGTCAAAGAACAGACAGCAACGTAGCCTGCGTCCAAGATGTCCGTGAGAATGCGCGTCAGAACGCCAGCGTCGCTTATGAGCTGCAGCTGAGCCAAGAATATTTTCACTGTATAAAAATCTAGCCATGCAGCATTAGGTGGCCGTCAGAAGGTGCAGCCAGACGCCGGCGTCAGTACAGCGCCGGCGCATCGCACAGTAACATGCGTCAGATATAACTCAAGTTGTGTAGGTGTGGAACTCGCACGTATTGAAGCGTCTGAATGGGCACGGGTATAGAGAAGGAATCGGACCAGATATATTGTAGGCCTTTCCAAAAAGCTTTAGGTAGATTCTGAGCAGTGGAAAGACAGTCACCTAGAGAGAGAGAGATGCAAATGAGAGAAAGGCAGGGAGGTTAACCAGACTTAAAACCTCCGGTTTGCTACCCTGCACTAGGGGAAGGGAAAGGGGAAGTAAAGACGGAAAGAAGAGCGTTACAAAAATAAAAGCGTGAGAAAAAAATATGAAAAGGGATGAAATGGGGTCATTATAGTCTTTCTAATAGGCCACTGTCACGTAGAAAAGTCAACAAAGCCTTGACCGACTTTTGCTGCGACGACAGTTCACGTCGGCATTCCAAAACTGACTGTTCTGAAAGTGGCCTGTCGTCAAGGCGTGCCAACGTGGTCGCTAGTGACAGCCGGTGCGCGCTGTATTGAGGACAGTGGCAGAGCACGTGTTCGATGGTCTCCTCGCCGCCGCAGTGTCTGCAAGCCGCGCTGTCGTCCATACCGACTCGGAAGGCGAAGGATCTTGTGTAGGCGACACCAAGCCACAGTCGGCAAAGTACTGCTGTTTCTAGTCGAGAGAGTCCAGATGGGGGTCGAAGTCGAAGGGATGGGTCCAGTCGGTGTAGACGTGTATGCTTTAAGCTTGGTGTGTTCCATAAAGTTTTGATGGCTTCATTTGCAAGCACACGAATTTTCGTTGCAGCGTCTGTTCTTGAGAATGGAATGGAGTCTTGCAAGCCCTCCTCATGTGCAGATCGTGCTGCTGCGTCGGCAAGTTCATTGCCCATTATGCCACAGTGGCTTGGAATCCACTGCAACGTGATGTCGTGTCCTTGCTCGACGAGGTGGTGAAGCAGTAGTCTGATATCTAGAACTAGTTGTTCGTGGGGTCCTCGGCGTAAGGCAGAAACCAAACAATGAAGTGCAGCCTTGGAGTCAGTGAACACGCTCCATTTCTTGGGTATTTCTTCAGAAATTACACGATGTGCACAACGAATAGCAGCAAGCTCCGCGACTGTCGATGTAGTCTGGTGAGAGAGTCGAATCTTTATGGTGGAAGGTTTTGCAGGAAAGATCACCAATCCTGCAGACCCATTCACCGTGGTTGAAGCGTCAGTATACAGATGATGATGATCGTTGTACGTCTCGTACAGCAAGAGCAGTGAAAGCTACTTGAGTGCTGGAGACGAGAGTTGGGCTTTTGTTCGTATGCCTGGTACGATAAGTCGAACCTTTGCTTGAGCCAAGCACCATGGTGGAAACGGAACTTTCGCTGGAGCTGTATAACCTGATGGAAGGTATGCACGATAGGGCAGGACAGTTTCACAAAAGGAAGCACGTGGTCGATCCTCTGGCAGTGTGGCTAGATGATGGGCAGGGGCTTGAGCAAGGTGTCTTACGTGTGCTCTGAGTACTTCCATGACTATATGGGTCTTGGCTGGGAAATCGTGTGCAATCGCAATGGTTTCAGCCGTTGACGAACACCGCGGCAATCCAAGACACACTCTAAGCGCCTGGGCCTGGACGCTTTCGAGTGTACGGATATTACTTCTGCAGGCGTTGGTCAGCACAGGCAAGCTGTATCGCAAATACCCAAGAAAGAGCGTCCTGTACAGTTGCATCATTGCATGTACTGAAGTACCCCAGACATTTCCTCCAAGAAACTTAAACACATTAGAGATATCCGTCAGGCGCTTCTTTAGGTAGGCCACATGAGGACTCCAGCAGAGGTCGCGATCAATGATTACTCCTAAGAATCGGTGCGTCCTGACATAAGGAATGTTTTGACCGTCGATAGAGACATCGTATGATCTCATTGGCTTCCGGCTAAATGCGACCAATGCGCATTTTTCTGGCGAGATCTTGAGGCCTTGTTCATTTAAGTAGGCCGATGTTGACGTGGCAGCTTTTTGAAGCCTGGCGCGTACATGCGGCCGTGTCACACCAGATGCCCACACGCAGATGTCATCGGCATACATTGAAATTTTAACTGTGTTCGGAAGTCGGTCCACGAGACCAATGAGTACAAGGTTGAAAAGCGTGGGACTCAAGACACCACCTTGTGGAACTCCATGATGCGTATAATATTGCGAGGTTGGGCCAGCTTCAGTGTTAAGAAATAGAGACCGCCTATGTAAATAACTGCGAGTCCAACGATATAATGGACCGCCTAGGCCCACCGATTCCAATGCTTCAAGTATGGCCTAGGACTTTCGAAAGGTTTGAGAGCTTCTTTATACAGCATCGGTCTCTTTTTGATGCCGGAGCTAGTTGGATTGTCATACATCTGCTAATTTACGGAGGTATTTTTGTTAGTAGAGTCAACGTACCCGACGTTTATAGCAAGATCCGGGGTGGTATCATACTTACAAAAAGAAAAAAAAAACAGAACATTGCTGTAGAAAACGGAGGACCGTCTTAGTGCCAAGTCTATGCAGAGAAAGAAATACACGCAGGAACTCCTCTGGAAGTTGTCTAAGTATGCCCGAGCGTAGTGCCAGTTGCTTATATCCATGTCGCCCGGAGTCATTAACAATGTTATGAAACTTGCTCCGACCAGTATAAAGCTTATGAACTCTTAGCAGTCGTTATCAACCTTATCGGACTAGATCCAATCCTTATGAACCCTTATTTGTTGTTATCAACCTTATCGCACTCGATGCGATCCTTTTAAACGCTTTCCTGTCCTTATCAACCTTATCAGACATGATCCGATCCTTATCTATTCTTGGCGGTCCTCATCAACCTTATCGGACTTGATCGGACCCTTAGTAACCGTTATCAGTGCTTGTTAACATTGTCAGAATCGATCCGACTATTATAAGACCTTACCGCTCTTTAGCACCTTATCCACCCGAGCCGAACCATTATCAGCCGTGATGACCCCCATATAATCCCTCAGCACTCCTTATCATCCTTATCAAATCAGTGATTGTGTATCTGTCTGTGTTACGCTACGTGAAGTGCTTGAACCCTCACAGATCGGTGGCATTCCGGTCGGTGAAGGAACGCCCTAACGGTAGGCGCACCCAACGACCACTGAGAAGCAACAAGGATGTGGCGTGTTTGGCATTAAATTTTCGCAAAACCAGAATTTTCTTAATGTATACAATGCATCAAGTCGACTCTGCACGTAGTTCTAGAGATGGCTTTTATTCCACCACCACCAAATCTCTCAAGGAAGCCTTCATAGAAACTGTTGTTTAATGCGTTATTTTCTTTACAGCGATTTGTCTTGCGTGACGGACAAGTTTCCTCGCTGGGTAGGCACAGAAATGCGTACGCATTTAAATCTGTAAGCAGTCAAAACGCGTTCTGAAGCATCGCTAAATCCGTTCCGCTCATTAGATGCGGCACAAAATATAACTAAGCATATTAATATGGCTAAAAAACGCTCACTAGTCTGCATAGTACATGTATAACACACAATTGTCGAAGACTTGTGACGAAAGAATTGTCACGAGTCTGCCGGGATTGTTCCATACACCTTGGAGTAGTCACCTTGTCGGCAGCAGCTGCTTTTTGCGGTTTCGCGTCCTGGTCAACTAGCTTTTGATACCTGGTGTTGTTAGCTGTACTGCGAAGTGTTTCCCACGGTATCGCGTGTCGAAGATGGCGTTCAGGTGGAGCAATTTTCTGCCACTTATGAAAGGCTAGCTCCGCCTGCAGCAAGCAACACCCCTCCTCCTCCTTCTCCCTTTGTACAGGCGGTGTTAGGTGTTTGCGACACGATTTTATGTCTCGCATGTACACCGTGCATTGGGAAGGCACTAAAAGCAACAACAAGAAGCAAGGTGCTTGCTGTGCTTCTCACCCGATTTTAGTGCCTTGTATCGCGAATTGCGCCAACGCATGTCGATCTTTGTATAGCGTCATATTAGTGGTGTAACAGTCAATGGCCGACCTTTTATTGAGCTCTAGAGACAGGGCGAAGGGCCTAAGGTGCAGCCGACTCTGAGGACGTGTCCACATGAGCGATTAACAGAAAGGCAGACGTATGATGGGGGTAATATACATATAAGGAGGAAATGCATAATAAATGTCCCCAATACTTTTATTGAGTCAAGCATACTTGCGTGGGATCCGCCGTCTACATTGATACAAGTCATTCAGACTATCGTGATGACAGCTGTAGTTTTCGCTTTTCTGCATTATTTTGCCAGAAAACAGGTTGCGTAGGCTTCCGGGAGCTCTTCACAGCTTCTGAAACCAGTAGCAACTACCAGAATTATGCACATCTGCAGATCGGCTTCTTTTGTTTCTTTAAGTTTTCAATAAGTTTGCTGACATGAAAAGGGAGTTTTTGAGGTTTGTTTATATGTAAGTATTTTTTTAGCGCGTTGTAGCGCTACTTTTGCATGGTGCAACCCTGGCGACATGTTCAAGCATGACGCAGTTGAAGAAATTATCTTACCGGACCACTGTCCGAGTTCAAGATTTGAACAGTTCAAACGAAGATAAATATTTTCCCCTATGCTCTTTGTGCCAACAGTGCCGGTTTCATTGACATTGCTGCGACGTATGAATGCTGGGGGCACTTTGGACCCTCTTATTACTGACAAGGTGTGTTGTGAGGAGAAGGGGGAGTATGTCTCTAGAGCGCGAGCTTCCGACCGCCTACCTTATTAAGAAATATCGCCACGGGCAACAAGTCAGCGCTCCATTTGTTTTATGACCCCATGAACACTCAGTTGGAGCAACATATTGACTTCATGCCAGATATAGATGCGGCGACCTGTCCTTTGAGTGGAATAGTATCTAGCGGTTTCCTTGGAATAAATCATCGCGAGTTGATCACTTGTCCAGTGGTTCTTGTCTTAGTATGACTGGTTTTGTAGCGTTAATAAATGACGCGAAGGCAGAAAAAGTTAAAGAAAAATATCTCTATATGCAAACAGAAAACTTTGCATTCGCGCATGTGCATCCACTTTGCGAGTGGAAATGAATAGGTGGCGGCACATCTGCAGATGGAACTGATGCGCACATCGTTGAACAATAGCATGGAAAGTCGTAGTTTTGCCCGAAAGGCGAAGCATCGATTGCGATAGCACATTTGTGGACCGCTATAAGAAGTAAGAATAGGAGTTTTATCGGCCCTATAAACATGGAAACATTCGCTTCCTAACTGAACTAACGTGTAAGCATGGTGTCAGCGCGCACAAGCAAACGTAAACACATCACACCCGATGAGCGCGGGCACTCGCAGTCAGAACGCTGGTGTGAGCAAGCGCTGCAGCAGAAACAGCGAGCGAAGTGACCGTCGTGCTGTCCGTCGCTTCAACGTAAGAGCGGCGCGAACACAGCGCGCACAAAGGTGTGGGCAGCCCGTAGATCCCTTTCAAGATACGCCGCGCGCGACCGCACTATGTAAACACCTCCCGAAAGCCAGCGATCCTGAAAAGACCCATTTAATCACCATGTGTCTACTTTTGTGCACGTGAACTCTCTCTCTCGCTCTCTCTTTGCCTTTTCCTTCTGTAGCGTTTTTTTTTAAAACCTGTCACCACTCCCCCGTACAGGGTAGCAAAGCGGAAGTCCGTCTGGTTGAGTTCGCTCTACTTCCTTGTTTTCCCTCTGTCTACTTGATAACAGCTTGTAAACTCATGGAAAAGTCTAACAAAACAACAATATAGCGTGGGGGGGGGGGGGGTTGTCATAAATGATTAGGGCGGCTGGTTGTGGACACGATAAACCATAAGACCGGTGAAAAGCCATGAAAAGCCAAGAAAGGGGCCGACTGGGAAAGAAAAAAAAAAAACGTGCTGATGGCATGGTCTCCGCGCAGTAATCGAATTCGCGTGTCGGCTTCACTGTTGCGGTGCCATTTTGGGGGCGAAGCACACCAAAGGAGCCTGCCACCGAGAATGTCGCCGGCGTCGATTAAGTGGCGTGTTTCTTCGTATCGCTTTGTTCCTTTCTTGTCGGCACTGCTGTGAAGTGAACGGAGACTCTTCCGGAGCTTCGAGAACATGAAGAAACGGACCGCTGGTCGCCCTATATAGTCGTGCACAGCGTGGGCCTCAGCCGCGGTTCTTTCAGCCTCCTACTTACCACACGATGCGTTCGACCAATACTTTGCTCTTCCACCGTGCGTTCATGAAATATTGATGAACTGTGGTGCGCCTTCAATGGAGCCCTCTCGCTACCTATCATTCAGCGCCTTCCAGCTCTTTGGGCGTGTGCTGGTAAAGTAGGGTGCATCTGTAGGTCTTTGTTTTCCGGATGAACGGGGACAGAAAGGATGCTGACAACCAGAAAACTACATCTGTCTGTGGAAAGATACGTACGTCGCGTCGAGGCTTGGACAGTTTCCACCTGATTTTGTGGTTTTTGTTGTTCTTAAGTGAACAGGCTTGTTTGCGAACCTCGCTCCGTTTATGGTTAGTAAAAGCCAGTTGGTAAACAACCTAAATACTGCTTTGAAATATTTACTCTGATCAATTATTGATTTGTGTCCTTAACTTAGAGGCTGCATGTGGTATGGCTGTCTTTCTCACGTTTTTCGTATTACAGAAACAGGCCTGTCAGTTGCAGCTTTTCGCTTTAGTGAAAATAAACGGTGATAATGTTGTCAAGCTGGCTCTCAATGTTCTGAAATATTTCCTAGGAGTCTGTAAGAGTTGTCTGAAACGGTATTGCTGCACAAGGTGGGGCCATCGTACTCGCATATTTTGTTATAAGAAAAGTCCACATGCTGACCCCTGACCATACGTTGTACATAACGCATGTTTTTTTTTTTTTATTTCCTGGGACAACAAGCTTTAGGGAGAATTTGTATATAGCATAAATATGTATGTGGTAATGGGCACTTTCTTATTTTAGTTTTGTGTTGATGTATTGTGCTATCACCTACCATGTGCAGGAGGGGATAGCGTATTCATTCAGGATATCATATATATTTCTCATGATAGGGACACTAAAGTAAATGATTGGGTTAAGCTGCACCATTAGCTTGCTCTTCTGTAATATCGAAGATGTGGGCCTTCGTCTTACCAGAGGCTTGGTAAGCCATGAGAGCTCTAGACGCAAAAAAAGCAACAAAAACACCGAAAAAAAGGAAAAAAAAAACGAATGTGCGCTGTGAAGCCACTTCTATTTCCGGCACAACTGCTGGTGACATCATCGACTTTGAAAGCGTCTGCTCAAACGTGCTTAACTGTTTATCAATGAATCAATGTCGTATGGCAGTCGAAAAAAAGACTTGGACACGCCCTGGAAGGTTTAAATATCCTTTGCCCCACGAAAACGACCCCGAAAACAGCTTAACATATGTAACGTCGGCGTAGTCGTGCCGCGTTTTATGCACAAAAGCCAAAAGAACAGGAGTACTAAAGCGAAAATTTCCCCGAAAAGGCGGTCACCGACGTTCCTAACCTGTTTTGCCAAATTTCTCACCCTTAAAGACGAAATTGAAACACGTGCCCGACGGTAGCATCGACTGTCTGTCCCACCCGACGAGCCCGATGCTCTCTCTAACCATTAAGCCACAGTCGCATGTGTACTACAATCCTTGCCAATGTAAACGAGCTCTTTGAGATGATAGGCGTGCCTGCGTCACATCACATAGCAGGGCCGCGTGAGAGCGCATGCGTGCACGACAACGTCGTTTACACCAAGCACGAAGGGATAAAATGGGAAGGAAATTTAAAGCATTTCATTAACGGCTCCATGAAAGCTTCGCTTCAGGTTGATTCCAAGGTGTGCATTGGATCTGCACAATTTTCTTGGCCCAACTTTCTTTTGTTCGCATTAGTGATGAGCCTGCTCCTGCAAATAGATGCAGATGGAGCCCAAAAGGATGTGCACAATTTTCTTGGATTGGATTGGATAAACTTTATTAAAGGTCCTGCAAGACGCGCGACAGCGCACAGTTGGCGTCTCCCACGCAGCGGCCGACGGCGAGTACTTTCCTGGCCCTCTCTTTTTTGGTTCGCATTAGTGATGGGCCTGTTTCTGGCAATTAGATGCAGATGGAGCCCAAATGGATCTTCACACTTTTCCTTGCCCTCCCTTTTTTGTTCGCATTAGTGATGAGCCTGCTCCTGGCAAATAGATGCAGATGGAGCCCCCCAAAAATAGCTCATCGGTCCAAACAGATTTAGCCTTGTCATTTACAATGGCGTTCCAAAGCTGGCCTCTTTTTCTTTTCTCCTTGCAAACTCCACTTTCCTGCAATCGAGAGCGGTGGGTACACGGCGCGTCGCGGTGAGACAAGGCACAAGGCAACGCAAGATTTACTTCGTACTCGCCAAGCCAAGGGGCCCATCTGGCGATAGGGCGCTCCTCCGTGCTCCCGGCGAAAAGAAGATGACGAAGAAACGGAGCCGCACTCGGCCTCGTGATGAAATAAGTGAGCGGGATAGCGTAGCCCTGTGTGGCCACTTTGCGCTAATGGCGCTGCCGTGTCGTGTGCTTTTTCTGGCCAATTAGGCGCCATGGCTGATTTCCAGCGACCCAGTGACCGTTATTGGTTTCTTTGGTTTGTTACAATTTCTTCCCTTCCCTTCTATGCATCGCTGACGCTGCGCTGTGGATCAGCTGTTTCACTTTCCCGTTTCCCGCGCTTCACTTAGTTGAGCCTGCTTATGAGCTTTTCTTTCCCAACTTATTTAGTGCTACAAGAGAACACCTGCCGAGCATTTGCCCAGCACCGAACATGCCATAAACATCGTAACCGCGATTATATTTTACATTTCTTCTAGGTGGAAAGCCACTCCCAGCGGTCTCTATTTACCGCTGTCTTGCCTTACCTGACTTTATCCAAGGCCTTGGCATTGCAGAATTTCATCAAACTCCCGTCCTCGACTGGGCTTCCTTTTCTTTGATACTCGTTCTGAAACCCTTATAGAGCACAGGCTATCTGCTTTACGCATTATACGGCCGGATCAACTCCATTTCCTCCTGATAATCTTAAATAAAATGTCGGCTACGTCGTTTTTATTCCCACCGATGTCTTCCTATTTCGTAAAGTTGTATATACAGGCAAAAAAAAATTTCCTTCTTTTGGTTGACAGTTATAAGAGTACGAGAAGAGAAAATCAATGGTGTGTGGCTGAACAAGTAATGCCAAACGTTGATTTTTTGATTACACGTGTTGTCAACAGAATAAGCTGGCTGCGATCATGTGATCGTTTGGAAAAAAACTTGGCTGCAACGACATTTTCTTTCGACTTGCGCAAAATCCTGAGGCGATGCGTGGATGCACGTTCGTGGATCTTCTTGGAAGCCCTCCCCATTCCGTAGACGGACACTGCTTAAGTCATCGCAGCCTCGGTTGTTCTTATGAAAACAAAAGCGGCAATTCAGTGCGTGACCAATCACATGGTCTTGTTCCTTTTTTCTTCTATTTCCCTCCAGTTTTTCAAGTTCTGCCTACGCAGCATTGCAAAAGGGTCCGCCACTTGTCAGACAGTGCCAGCGTTCATCCGTCGTGCAACTTTTGTGATAGTGACGAAACCACAGTACATGTCCCAATCTACTGCCCTTTGTTTAACGACGAACGACAGACTTTGCACGCCGGTTCTAACCGAGAGGATGACAGAGCGTTCACTGAAGAATAGATATATGGGGCCACGGACTCGACCTTGATGTGCATAGCAAACCACCAGAGACCTGCTACATTCCTGGAAAACTACAGCGCCTGGCGACCACCATCGCACGGTAAACGTTGTTATGTCTGTGCACGCATCACTTCTCACCCTGTTATTTTCCTGCCAGCCAGTTTTTAAAGCAAATAGCCTTCTTTATCCCTTTTACCCATTTTGTAGTCGGTAGTCGGAAGCTGGTGGTCAGTGGTCAGAGGTTGGTGGTCGGAGGTAGGACTTTCACCGACGATACTAAGGTGCCTTTGTAATCAACTGTTGAGGGCGCGTTCGCTGCGGCACGCCAACTACTTGAGCTGTTTGAGACACACATGCTGTCCACCTATACCATCGCTGTAGATGTGCTGGTTGAAAGCTCTGTTCTCTACGGAATTACACAATTAAACAACAAACGCTAGCTAAGTATCCTCACTGCAACCAATATACGCCGTGAAGCGAACGATTTCCCTAAAAGAAAGCGAAAAGCTTTTTGAAAGCGCTGGTTTGTTCGCTTAGATTGACATTGTATATGGTTCCTGCACAACTTTCTCCCCCGCATCACCGTTCACCAATTTATAGGCCAGAAAACAGGTGCAAACTGATTAACCTTCCGGCCTTGCCATTTATTTCTCTCACTTTCCCCCTTGCGTATGTCGGTTACTTTGCGTATTCTTCGCACGCCTTTGTTCCTTCCAATGTCGGAGAAACTGTGCCAAGTTCACACGTCGATGCGAATAGAGTGCTACGGTTACTGTCAGTGGTCAGAATGCATGTACTGAACGTACTGTATTGAAAACCCACCATGTCTCTAGCTGGGCGCCTGGAAGGAACAATTAAATAGCCTCACACGTAGAGCAAGCAAAAAAACGCCATTTAGTTAGATTTTGTTGCAAATATTTTGAAGCAATATTAGTAACTCGGAGGTCTGCATAATTTCTTATTTGTGTTTTAATTCGTCTTGAATTAGAATCGTGTTTATTGACACTTTATGCATGAGGCAGAGAGAATTGTCAGGAGTTCTGTTCGCATTCTGACACGACGGACTGGTATCAGACACCAACTGTTAAAATTGCCAGCAGGTAATGTGGTATTGCGTGCGTTAGAATATAGACGGGGTGTTGTGCGTCACAATGTAAATAAATCATTAAGGACCTTGCCATTTTACGCTAGCTTTACCGTCGACTGCCAAAATCATTCGGTATGGTACAATAAGGTTATAAAGGAAACTTGTTTTCTTTGCGAGCTAGAGGAAGATGACAAGGAGGACCGTTGTTTTCGCGGTTGTCCCTTGTGTACTGTTAAAGTTAGAAGGAATTTTATACTTTAACATGATATATTTAATGGCAAGCGCTCATATAATTTTCGTACCCTCTGAGACTAAACTCGTAATGAAATTGTTCTTCAGTGGGAATGCGAAAACAATTAAACAAATTACACGGTTTTATGTGCCTAAGGCTAACTACGAGGCACGCCGTGGTGGTGGACTTGGTATATGCGTATTTGCCTACCATGTTTTTTAGCGTACACCCAAATAAAACACACGCGTTCCTGCATACTTTGCCCATAGAAATGCGGCTGTCGCTGCGGAGATCCCATCGACGACCTGACATGTGCTGCTTCGGCGGGCCTGTAATTGCGATGCCATTCATGTTTGTCTAACTGAGATTATGTTCCTCATGGAGTAGTGTACGTACGTCCGGCATATAGGCTGAGCCACCTCGCTCGACAAGACCAATTTTTTTTAGAGAATAAACTGCTAGAGTGCGTAGTGTGGTTATCACATTCGATCCTGTTACTGGGTGGCCTAGTTTCTGAATGCTTGTATTTGCTAGAGGTTTGATTGACCTTTGGACCCTTCGGCATAGTGGGGAGCTTTTCTTTTGTGCTTTAGTGCGTATGCGTGCGAATGTATTGCAAATAACATTAGCACTACATTGGCGTTACCGTATTTTCATTCAATACTGAAAAATGTCCGCAACCGGATGTTTTCTTTTCCAGAGACAAATGAACACTGTTTCATTAACTGCAAAAGGCGTCATCCTGTTTGCGTTGGGATGTTCTTCAGTGAACTCTAAACAAGACTAAGATATCGATATTTATACTGTGCTGTTGCCGACCTTTGAGTAAAATTTACCGTTCAACATGATTTTTTTTTTCTTTCATCGGAATGCCCATGCAGTTTGTTGAAACTGCAAATAACAGACCGCTGCACCAAACCGGTTGTTCCTTCAAGGTTGCATTTCATTCAAAGGGCTGCAAGCCCTTGAAGTGTTCATGATGAAAATGACTTGCGATAGGACCGGGTACTCCATTTTAGTGCTATGTTTATCCATACCACTTTTCTAAAGCACGTTGCGCGTTTTCATCAAATCATTTCCTCTGGAAGTACGAACAGTGTGTGTGTGTGTGTGTGTGCGTGTGTGTGGGTGTGTGTGTGTCTGTGTGTGTGTGTGTGTGTGTGTGTGTGCGTGTGTGCGTGTGTGTGTGTGTGTGTGTGTGTGTGTGCGTGTGTGCGTGTGTGCGTGTGTGCGTGTGTGCGTGTGTGTGTGTGTGTGTGTGTGTGTGTGTGTGTGTGTGCGTGTGTGTGTGTGTGCGTGTGTGTGTGTGTGCGTGTGTGCGTGTGTGTGTGTGTGTGTGTGCGTGTGTGCGTGTGTGTGTGTGTGCGTGTGTGCGTGTGTGCGTATGTGCGTGTGTGCGTGTGTGCGTGTGTGTGTGTGTGTGTGTGCGTGTGTGTGTGTGTGTGTGTGTGTGCGTGTGTGCGTGTGTGTGTGTGTGTGTGTGTGTGTGTGTGTGTGTGTGTGTGTGTGTGTGTGTGTGTGTGTGTGTGTGTGTGTGTGTGTGTGTGTGTGTGTGTGTGTGTGTGTGTGTGTGTGTGTGTGGCTATCATTCTATGCGCCTTTCTGCGCTGTGCACATCAAGTGTTCGTTTTATTATGAGACTGCGTCCGTGATTACTCTCGCTAGTTTGCTAATAAGGTGCTGTTGCATTCACAGGTTAATATAACTAGTACGGTGAAATGAGGAAAAAAAGTTCGGTTTTAGAAAAGCGGTAGAGAACCCGCTCTACCACTGAGATATTTTTATTTTCTGAAACTTCGAGCGCGATGTTACAAGGGGTCGCGTTGTTACATGGTCTCCCGATACTAGTTCTTAACATTTAAATGCAGTAACAAAAACTTCATAACAGCAAGTAGGCTTTCCCATTTTTCTGAATGCTTTGGGCCTAACTGCACTTCATTACTGGTACACCGCATCTACGATCTTTTTCTTTTCGTGTAACAAGGGAAACACATTTGAATTTAGTAGATGAACTTTGATGTAGCCGAATCGCAGATATGCTCTGGGAACATTCCATGATTTCAACTGAGCCTTACTAAAATGCTTATAGTATTCATGCGGGACTCACGCATGAAAGCTGTAAAAAACATTTGTGTTAGTGAAATTGTGTTAGTGCATGCGCTAGTACGGGTGTACTTTGCTTTTTTTGTATATCCCACTTCCTATCTTTCATTTCTCATCCTCTCACCCGGAGTAGGAAGCCATGATTGTGGCTAAGTTTAAGTCTCCAGATGTGTTTAAGTTTTTTTTCTCTCTCCCTGCGGTTCCTCGACCTGCCGTAACTCAGGATCAACGAAACTGCTGCCCGCAAGAACTCCACGTTCTACAAATGCTGCCTCGGATTCTGCATAGACCTCCTGCAAAAGTTCGCCCAAGACTTGGGCTTTACTTACGACATTCACCGGGTGGAAGACGGCACCTGGGGTGTCAAGGACGTGAGTTTGATTACGAGTCCTTCAATTAGGGACATCAAGATGCTGTATCTGCGTTCAAGATCGGCGCTTAGCTGGCATAATGACACTTTTACGTAACGAGTAAGTGAGTGTATTAACTGAGTAATGAGTAACTGAGACCTTATGGAGCAGACATTACGGGCTCCTCAGCCGACTTGCATCACGCAAACGATTCCGATGATGGTTTACCTATGTAGAAGGCTTGATATTCGGAAGTTGCTACTGACATAACTTGAAATTGGCTCAATGTAGCACGTTGGCCGTCGATAAATTGAAGATTATACAGAGAGATCGAAACCAGGGACGTTGGTTTTGACAAGAGAGCTGCGAGCCTTCCCAGTGAGACCTATGCTCATGTGTGCTCTTGTTGTTTAAAATGATAAAGATTATCTGGAGCTTTTCACCCCCTTTCTCTCTAACTCTTTGTCTTTCCCCTTTCGACTGCCCCTAGTGTAGGGTAGCAAACCGGACGCTCATCTGGTTACCCTTTTTGCCTTTCGTCTCTCTTCTTTCTCTCTCTCTTTAGTTGAAGTCACCCTTGCGCCACAAAACATGAGCTAATCATCCAACTAGTAATTATAAGTAGATACTTCTTAATAAGTATTCCATTCTCTGCTTCTTCACAGAACGGAACATGGAACGGATTGATAGCCGAGCTTCTTGACGGCAAGGCTGACATTGTGGTCACTTCGATCAAGATCAACTCTGACCGCCAAATGGCGGTGGACTTCACGGTGCCCTTCCTTGAGACTGGAATCGCCATCGTGGTAGCCAAGCGGACTGGGATCATCTCACCTAAGGCCTTTCTCGGTGATTTCCTTTATTATTTGTCTCGGAGGGCCATAAAGAATCAGAGGCAGAAAGACTGTGCTTTCTAAGCGATGAGCGCTTTGTTTGAATGTCGCATTGCGGAGTTTTTTTACTAAACTTGTATGGCTTCAACAGAGGAAGATAGTTTTTGCAGCAAAATCTGAATGGCATTAAAAAATAAAAAGAAGATATGAAATATTTGGACATAATTTGACGATAATAACAAATAAGGAAGTATTTGCACCGAATGCAAGCAGCGTAAATGCTGTGGCATAACCTAGACTACAATTTCGACTGATGTGGCGTACCAGCAGGCACTCAGGTTGCCAAGCGACCATACAGGGCCTTATTTAGTCTCGCTAGACTTCGAGTGCAGTGATAACACGTCAAATATTTGTTACCTGCATCGGAAAGATGATTTAAACACGATTCCCATTTCCCGGCAAGCCTCCTGCGTTCAAAGTGCATGGTATGTGTTAACGCGACAGCGTGAACACATACCATGCGAAATGCGAAAACACTCGTGTACTTAGAATTAGGTGCACGGTAAAGAACCCCAGGTGGTCCGAATTTCCGGAGTCCCCCACAACGGCGTACCTCCTTATGAGATCGTTGTCTTGGTACGTAAAACCCCATAATTAAAAAGGAAGAAGCCGTAAGAGTCCCGTGTCACAGAAAATCCGGCGTCGGCGTCAGGAGACGGCGTCTCCGTGAGCGAAAATTTCCGTATATGTATTAGGTATATGTATAGGCGATATATGTGTACAGGTATATGTGACATATTGTCACACCATTCTATCGCTAAAGTTGCTCATACCTTGTTTTACATTCTTGACAATGTTATTCCACGAAAATTTAGGAATGACAGCCCACAAACAAGTGCCACGAATCAAAAGACTGGCAGCGCACGCCTTTTATGTTAAATTTTCCCAGACTGAAATATTAAAAGTGCGAAACAATAGCAGAAACCTGAAAATGATGCATCGCTTTGGCGCGGCTGCGCACTTCCTCCGGGATCGGCCCACGCAAGAGGCCGCGTTGCAACCAGAAAGCTCGCCATCGTGCATAGCGTTCGCCGCCTGCGCCTCATGGTACACATTCCGGTTACACAAATTCCAGTTGCCGCGAAGCGTGAGAACAGCCAGGGACCTTTGATGGATATTGCGATCCGCTCTTAAAGGCGAAGCCTAGGCGTCTTCCCATTTTTTTACGCAAATTTGTCATGAAGTGCGTTCCCGCGTGTTTCATTAAGCACGGCCGCCATTGCTGCCGCAGCAGCGGCACCGCTTTCGCGACAGCAATCTTGACAACAGCGACCGCTTTCGCAACTCGTTATCTTTCATTGTTTCTTAACTCACCGGAACTGCTCGTCATTTGAGTCGCCGCTGTGCGACGAGATAGACATCGGAGCGATAGCCGCGCAGACCAGGAGCAGAAAGATTGATTTCGAAGACGGAGTAGCGTGATTGTGCATCGGGGTACAGTTGAAGATGTAGTCGGCAGAGTGGAATCGCAGGCCCGAGTCTCCGGTCGGTATACAGACAGATGGCGTGAGTTCGTCTTGATCTTCGACAGTGAGCTGTGAGCAGCCCGACGCTCCTTGAGATCGGGATCTCAACGAGCGCGCCAGAGATACACCACGTGTTCCAGCCTGCTCTGAGAACCTTCCGGCTTACTCTTCTTTTTAATAGCGTTTAATATTTCATGCAAGAGGTCATCACGTCCTCATTCTCAAAAATTCATTAGTGTAGCGTTCGTCGCATTTACTGCCGCGTATATTTTTCATTTGTCTCGTGTATTGTTTTTTATTTAGTTGTCATGCGTCGAAACCCCTTACCCACCTGCTTTTCGTGGTAGGCTTTGTGTCAGGCGTCGCCTTAAAATTTCTGTGTTGTTCGGGTCCCCAGCAGGCCTTCGACAAAGTGTTTCGGTTGGGTTTATACTGTTTTCGAGGTACTGACGTGTAATTTATTTTTATTACGCTGAGTGCTTGCTTTTACGTTCCCTCCCGTGTCAGGCCTCTGGTCCGCAGTCGAACACGCCTGGACCTTATGGTCAGTCAGCAGTCTAACTATCTTAAAATGCACATGCGGTGAGCTCGTTGTTGCCAAATCTCCTCCTTTTGGGAGAATGCAGTAACCTAAGCAACATATTTTGACAGATGTAAACGCAACAATGAAAGAATTGCGCTGCTCTTTGCATGTAGAAGAAATCTTGGTAGTCCTTATATGAACTTCTGTAGGCAAAAAAAAAAAAAGTGGGAACAATGATGAACAAATCCAGTCGAGGCTTTGACAGTTTTTCAGTTTCCAAGAACGTAGAGCACGCTCTAGGTATTGCGTCGAACTGAAACATTAAGGGGTCAGCTGGCTTACCAGATACATAAAGGGCGTCATCCTGTCATACAGTGCTCATCTGAGGTGTGTATTCAGCTAACCTCGTCCTGACTTTTTCGTTTCCGTGATTTTGCCGGCAGAACCCTTCGACACTGTGTCGTGGCTGCTCATCCTGCTGGTGAGCATCCAGGTGGCCGCATTTTCCATCTTTGTCTTCGAGTGGATGAGCCCCTCCGGCTACGACATGCGGATGACTCCTCCCAGAGGTAAAGGACATTAAAAAAATTTAGGAGTTTTTCACTTAGAAGTTTTTTCACCTAAATGTAATAATTTTTTACCGGAACAAAACACGTGCTCGCGCAATGTCGATTAAACATGAATTCAAATCATAAGGTGGAACATCTTGTGCTCAGCTGTATGGGACATTCTGGCGTGCGAGGCATCCTAACTCGTCTAAGGAACAAAAGAAAAATCAGATGCAGTACTCACTTCCAACTAAAATATTTATGTACTTTCACGAAGATACATGCCCGTATCCCAAAGAAGTAAGAGCAATATCCATGGTTTTCACCTATGCCGTTGAAAAACTCATATTCCAGGAAACCCCCTTATCAAAAAATCTCGCATGGCGTGTGGTAACCCACGAGTTTTTAATAGGATCCTATTTGTTTTATGTGGGGTGATTGGACATGGGATTCATATGGAATGTGATCTTGCTCAAACGTCCCATATACCTGGAAATTATTGTTTCGCTGTACACACACTTCTTTAGTGAGCACAGTCGCATTTTGGCTGACCGAGGTTCCTCTACGGCAACCAGAAGCGAGAAACCTGAACGATCTCTGTTTCTTTTTTGTTCGGCATTTGCACAAGTCTCGTAGTCTTCTTGTAGGGTTCACGCAATAAGTATGGTCAACCAGACGAAAACTGGAGTTCCCCATTCTCACACGAGGCGTCGCTGTGATCGGTGTGTGGCGCTTCGTGCGCAGAGCATCGGTTCTCGCTGTTCCGCACCTACTGGCTGGTGTGGGCCATCCTGTTCGGGGCGGCGGTGAACGTGGACTGCCCGCGAGGCTACACAGCCCGCTTCATGTCCAACGTGTGGGCCATGTTCGCCGTCGTCTTCCTGGCCATCTACACGGCCAACCTGGCCGCATTCATGATTACCCGAGAGGAGTACTACAACCTCATCGGCATCGAGGACCACCGGGTACGCCTCTTCGCTTTGGCACGATTGCCGTCCTCAGTTGAAAGGCAACGTTTGAATGACCCTTTTTTGGTAAAACTAATGTGGAGCACGGTAAAGCGTGGAACAACCGAAAAATAAAAGCAAATACTCTGAAAGAAGTCCATGTGAGCCGATGATTTTTTCAGGTGAGAGATAATTGAGGGTCAGGCTATCTGTCGAAATAATAAAACGTGTGTTCGTGCGCTTTCGGTAAATCGACTCGTTAGATAAGGAGGCGGCCTTTTTTGGAAGGCTGAATTCGGATGACGGCGTGCCACTGTGCATGGATTACATTGGTGATTGTTTCCTGGAAATAAAGTTGAAGTTAGCGCATTGTGCTGTTTGGCTTTCTGTCCTTTTCCGCTGGCCTTAAATGTGCTTTACAAGTTCCTTTCATGCAGCATACGTAAGAAATTTTATAATTTCATTTTATTTACATTCTTCGCAACGCGTGTTTCTTAAGCAGCAGTGTTTATTTTGTTTACGTGTCCGCATCTTGGCTGGTGCATGTAGCATGTATATCAAATCGATGTTCTTCGGTGGATGCGGCCCTTGAATGCTGACATGGCAGTGACTGCTGTAGGCTTTTTCATGTGGTATTATATACTTGCATAATTGACGGTTCCATGTATGGCAAAGCTGATTGTGTGTTCGCGTAGAGACCTGTTTGTTCGTGAAGAATTGACGGGATGTAAATACAATAGCGCAAGACTACGCGAGCAGCTGTGACCTATAGCGGTTCACTTTGCCATGTAACGTTAGAAAATTTGCCCATTTCGGTTAATCTTGTGTTTTCAGGCTATTAACTTCCGCGGAGTTTTTAAATATTTATATTTTTTGCTGCAACGTATGTTGCGGATACACCGCGACATTTTCGCGTCGTGAAGCTCTGCGTCATCTTTTTAAGCACTCTTTTAATAATTGATATTACTTATTTATTGTGCAATTAACATAGAGAGAAATTCATCAGGATGGGAACACAGTAGAAAAATTATTTCAACCAGAATATCTCAAAGCAGACATAATCAAACGTATTAGCACGAAAGATACACCACAGGATAAAATTAACATTGCAGCATGATGCAACATCACCGCAGTAAAAACAAAAAACAAAAGAACGACAACAACAACAAAAACAAAAAAGCCAACTCTCAGCACACAATATAGATAAGGTGGTGGGTTATGAGACTTCACTGCTTCTTAGCACATTCCAGTTGTTGAGCGTTGCTGCGCGAAAAGCAGCTCTTTGAAGGTATTATGGAGCTTTAGATCTTGCGCTTCCAAAGTTTGGGGTCGCAAACCGACGGACGTACAAAAGAATGCAAACAGAGCGTTGGGTTTTCGGCACGCATAGTCCATTGGATGCATTGTTTAAAACAACTCTCCATTTCCCTTATCTTCCGGCTGACCCCTTCAGGGCGGGAATAAACGCAGACGTCCCGCGCGGTTGCTTAGCCTACTCCATTTCCAATGTGCGAGACACCACACGTCTTTCTATAGATGCCTGGAGGGGGAACCGCTGTGTAGTTTGAGCTGCCAAGGTCATGCTGTATATGCCCCCTAGTTCTTGTTGTTTAACGTATGCCCTCCAATGCCCCACCCCCCATGCCGCCCCACCCCACCCCGTTGTGACTTGTCTCTGCGCAGCTGCAAAACCCCCAGCAGGTGGAGCCCCCGTTCCGGTTCGGGACCATCCCGCACGGAAACACGGAGGCCGTGCTTAAGCAGAACAAGCCCAAGATGTACTCGTACATGCGGCAATTCAACCGGTCCACGGTGCTCGAGGGCATCCGCGCGGTCAAGCGCGGAGAGCTGGACGCCTTCGTGTACGACGCCACCGTGCTGGACTACCTGGTCGGTCAGGACGACGAGTGCCGCCTGCTCACCGTGGGCTCGTGGTATGCCATGACGGGATACGGATTCGCGCTCCCGAAGAAGTCCAAGTACCTGCAGATGTTCAACCGACAGATGATCGAATACCGGTGAGCCGTTCGCCTGGCACAAGCTTCGCTGCATTTGAATGGGATGTTCTGGAAGGAAACCGTTGGTGGTGTTTCTTTATCGGGATAATCAGAAAGCATAGTCTTTAAGAACATCAACGTATTCATACGGTAAATAATAAGTAGTAGCTGTTTGAGCGAAATGTGAAGCTTTTGGGTGATAGAAGTTGAAACATAAATGCATCTAGCTATGCAGGCTAGTAGAAGACTGCTCAGTGACACGGGTCACAACCCCGTTTCACAGGGAATGTTCCTATCATCACCAGCACAACATACTAGGTGTCAACTGCTTACTTGTTGACTGCTATTGAGTATCTTCTTGAAGCTCTATGAGGTAATTCCATTTCTTACATCACACATGTGGACATTCGCGTCATGGCCTGAAAAGGCTGTTGCGGAAAGCTGACCCCTCTCCCATTGCCAGCCAATCCTCATATTACTTCTAACCACCCGTATTACTTCTAACCACCCGTTGCGGTTGAGGTGTCCTCTGCTGAGAGACAGTTACTGCGCTGCACTTTACCCCAACCTTTCCTTCCCATCAATAAGAATCTCCTTCTCTCTAACGACCCGTTCTTTTTTCGCTCCGAAACTATAACTCTATGCTTCTACAAAGGCGACAACAATGCAAATTATGACGAAATTTGGAGTCATTTGCGTACCGCGCTTTTTTGGCTCCTTTGAAACCCTTGGTGATCAATATTCATTCATAGGCCTCCAGTAAAGTGCCTCGCATAACCATTGTGTTGCTTTGGCGCATGGCACTGAGCCGTATGAATGAATGAACGAATGAGGAAATGAATGCATGAATGAATGAATGAATGAATGAATGAATGAATGAATTATTCAATCAACGCACTGCTTGTGTACCAGCGCTTCTGCTCAGCTGTTCAACTCTCTAACCGATAATAAAAAATTGGAGGGCGCCTAAGCTTCGCCTTCAAGAGTGGAACGCGATAGCGTTATCGCACCCCGTTCGCACCGCCCGCTCAAACGATCTACACGAGCCAAACGTCGCGATCCGCACGGACAGCCGGGCCGCGACGCGCCATGAAGGCGGGCGCGATCATGGGGCGAGTGGCGCGCAACGTGTCGGGGCAGCGCCGTACGTTGCGAGGAGGGGTCTTCGCAAGATGGCTCTGCGTGTGCGCAGAGCGCAGAAGCAATGTATCGGAAACGTACTTCGCTACTCGTGTAACTGCGACTCCTGTAATTTACATGCTCATAAATACTGATATACACCGCAGTATAATTTTCTGGGGCAGGTTTCTAAGGCAACACCGCATTCACTAGACACGCTTTTGTCGCGCTTAAACGATCGAACTCGTGGCTGAGTGGTAGCGTCTCCGTCTCTTATTCCGGGGACCCTGGCTCGATTCCCATCTTGCAAGTTGTTTTTTTATTTATGAATGGCCTTCCGGGATTTTTTCGCTCACGGCCAACGCCGCCTACACCGACGCCGACGACACTAGCTTTTATGCGACACGAGCTCCTTAACGCTATCGTGTTAAAAGGTCCAGTCATGGCGGACAGGAAATTTTGGGAGGCGCCCGCACTATTAACGGTGTCTTTCGGATCTCTCTACCTCATTTACTCTCGGGGCAGTAGTCTTGCCGGAAGCATTCACAGAACGGGGCTTACTCCCAACGCGGCAACTGTACCGCGTTCTCGTTTCCTCTCGCGTCTCAGCGAACGCGGGGACCTGGAACGCCTCCAGCGGTTCTGGCTGCAGGGCGCCTGCAAGCCGGACAAGGCGAAGCGCAACGCGAGCAACCCTCTGGACGTGAACCAGTTCATGAGTGCATTTCTCCTACTGGGATGCGGAGTGTTGCTCACCTTGCTGCTGCTGCTCCTGGAGCACGTGTACTTCCGGTACCTCCGCGCCCGGGTGGCCTCGGGGAGCCGGGGACCTTCGGGCCGATGGCTGGCCCTCATTTCTCTGGTGAGTGTCGCCGACCACTCGAGCCATTTTTGTGCAGTGGTAACCCACACGCCCCGAGCAGCTCGCACAAGTAGTATGCATCTCCACTGCCCGCCACTGCGTCCCTGATGCAACCTTCGCGATTGTCTTTTTTTTTCTTCTAAATGCAGAGCATGGGCAAGTCGCTGAGCTTCCGCGACGCCGTGTACGAGGCTCGGAAGCGACACCGCTGCAGGGACCCCGTGTGCGACACTCAATTGTGGAAGGTCCGCCACGAGCTCGACCTCGCTCGCATGCGGGTCAGCCAGCTGGAGGCGCAGCTCGGAATACGCAGGCGAGTTGCGCTGGCTTCATGTTACTCGTAGTATGCACGATCGGCGTATTCTTGCATTACTGAATAAATCGCCCTGAAATTTAAAGGTAAAAAGACAGCTTTGCATCCGGGTTAACTGCAGTTTTCTTGCAATTCAGATACTCGGTAGGTCCGTAGGCGGGCCACCCAAGATGATCAATGTAACTCATCGTTAGGATCTACTAAAATTGATTAGATCCGTGGTACTGTAGTTGGGAAGTGGAAGACTTTGGCTTTGTATGTCGCACGTATGACATAGTGAATTGTAAACCAAGTTGTAGACAGATGACAGATAAGAAAGATGGCGAAATTGGTTATTTGATTGAACGTGGGATGCAATGGTGTCAGTTAACTGGATAGATCAACGAGCTTAATATTCGCGGGTACAAGCTTAGTTCGGTTCACGAATGACAGCGGGATTAGGGATTCTCGGGGGACGCCTTAACGATTTTTACTTGACGAGGAGAGTGTAACTCTCTGCCATGAGTTGTGCTAGACACATGTTGAGTAAAGAACGCAGTCATTCTCCTAAGGATGTCCGAAAAGACAATGACAGCTTTACTTAGACAAAGATGCACTTTGTCCCAGGAGATTATAGACGCGTAACATATAAAGCAGAATATGCGATAGATATGTAGGCCACGCTTTCGTAATACTAGTGAGCCATGAAGTGGCACTCGAGAACGATGGCTGTGCAGGAAGAGACGCTGGGATATGACGTGTCGTAAGCGTTACAAACACGCTTGTACGTGTATAATGAGCGTTTCCTGAATGAATCATCACCTGTTATTCAGCGCTGGTATTGTCGGTTTTCATGTGTCTTCTCTGTGTCATTGCTATTTCCCTGCTGGAACGTTCATATGTCATTTTTTCATTAATTTTCTGTAAGTGCTTCCAGTGTAATTGTTACGGATTCTATGCGGATTCTACATAGATTCGGTCTAATTTCTACGAGAATCGTACTGAGACCATATTGAAATATTCGACCGCATGCAGATTGTTTCAGTGGGGTTGGTCGCTTGTGTGGGTTACGGAAAGAAATAGGGAACGGAGAAGCTCAATCGGACGCACCTCATGCGAGCCCAGTCAGCGAAACAAGATGCCCGTGTTTCGCGATGCAGGCCACCATCGACAGTGCAGGAGCTTCTGCGGTCTCGGGAGGGGACCAACAACCGGGTGACGCCTTTGGATTCCAGGGGCGGCCCTGTGGCGCTCATCCAGCGAGAGATCACGGAGAAGGAGACCGTGTTATGATGCCGCAGCAACGGACACGCACACGTGATAAAAAAGCGCCGCTTGCCAACAACCATCTATATTTGCACAGAGACAGACGAACTTGCGCGGGGAGCCAACATGGCGCACAGACGTGCCCGTGCATCCGCGTGGGCGGAGTGGTAGCAGACGACCTCTGGTGGCGATCACCGCCACCACCATCGCTGTCGCTTGCAGCGCCACCAGCGGTTCCGCACAGGTCGGCGCGCCGCGCATGGCACGGCGAATGGTATAGTGAGCCTGCGGTATGCGTGAACGGCTTTGGTCCGTTATGCGATTGGAACCTCTAAAGGGAATGGCAAGAGACCACAGGAAAAGGTGTGCCGGAGAAATTTTGCACTGCCTTCGTTTGACCGGCGAATGTTAAACACGTGGTTTGGGTACCTTGTTATTGTGACTACGCTAATGTCGTTCGTTTTGTGGGGAACAAATAATGTAAAGGGTGCGCGTAGTCACGTTCAGTGGGAATCAGGCTGAATGTATTAACGCCGCGCTGACTGCTACGTTTGACTTTGTTGAACGCGAAGCGTATGATGATGACAGACGTGTGCAGAAGGAACAAATAGAGACCCACCGGACGATGATCGTGGGGACACTGAGGTGTTTGGTTTATGTAAATTTGGTCTTAAGATGAAGCTTTAGCTCAGGGCCAACTCTGAGTCTCCTACACAAATACTCGTAAAATGCAGAAACGCTTTTATGAGACAACCACTGGACTGATTTGATCGAATTTTCTTGCATTTCCGAAAGGCATATTCTAGTGACTCTATGAAACATAATTTTCATTTAGGGCATACAATGTCTTACAAAACGTTCCGGAAATTGGTGATTTAAAAAGGAAGTTGAGCAAAATGTTTATAAATTTGTAGTTGTGTATCAAAAACTTATACCGCAGCCCTGTAAATTAAAGTGGACAAATTTAATATATAAATTTACACATTACGTGAGACTGTTGCAATATTTATGAAGGGTTTGCAAAAGTCCTGCTCGCATATTAATGGTATATTTCAGAGCAGCCTATATTAAATCACTTGTCTCCTGTTAGCCGTATTGTTCTGCAATTTAGATAATTGATACAGTTCTTTTATTGCTCAGATCCGGAGTTTCAAAGTTCTCGCACTTGAGTTTTCATTTCTTTAATACTGCTATTTTCGATTATTTTTCAAAGGAAATGTCGGCCTAAATAAAAGCTATGCTTTTTACCGTCATTAGATTTAAACCTTGTCTTTTAAATGCAACAAGCATCACAAATATAGATGGAGGGGTTGCTGAGGAAAACAATTTCATCTTTGCCATGTTTTTAGCAGAAGCTCCCGAGCTAAACCTTTTTCTTACTGAAGCAACCGTGGCAACCCAGTAACGTTGCTCCGTGCCACGTTTCTTGCCACTCGTGCAATGAGCACGTGGAATGCATGGCGCGCCCACACATGATATGAAGTGTTGCAGTGGTGAAAAAATACTTATGGAGGTAGCTGAGCGGACAAATCGTAAGCAAGCCTGCAACCTGTTGGTCTGTGTGAAGGTTTAGGATCGCCGATTCAGACCTCCTGACGGGACTTGCGGCCGCTTAGTGCCATTCTTACCACGTCGGCTATGTTTTTTTTTTTCTGGATCGTTCCACTGACGATGCCTTCAAAGTACATGGTGGGATACTCGAAGCATACGGGGTTGACAGCAGCTCCGAGATGGTAATAACGGTGACACAAGTAGGAAAAAGTTGGGAGTACTGCTTCCTGGCGTTACATTCGTGCGAAAAGTTGCTACATCAACGCGTCGAGTAGTTTCGTAATGTGCGTATATATATATATATATATATATATATATATATATGGCACGTCACGTGCACAACTAAACACGCTGCCTATCGCGGAAATGCAAATGCAAAAAGAAGAATTAAAAATAGCAGATCGGGACCTCTTCTTGTGCATCAGTGAAGTGATTAGCAAGTGTTTTACGTAAGCCAGAAAAAAATATTTAATGATGAAGTGAGGCGCCTCTATGGAAAAAACGGCAATACTTTCAAAATCGTAATGTAATTACAGTGCAACCTTTATGGATGAATATAAGTGTTTTCAACCGCTGGTATGCGTAGACACTGGACGCAAGTGGATCACCCTCAGCCTTTAATGGCTCTTAAGCATAATCTGTTTACCTGAACACATGGGTCAAGACTGCACTGACTTGGGTCATGGGTCAAGACTGCAAAGGAAACGGGGAGATATGGAAAGGGAAAGCGCCTTCAATTTTTCATTTTATACTTTCTCTGACGCCCGCTAGTATTCAAAGAAAACTAGTGGCGTTGAACGCAGTCTAGAGACGATCGGGAATAACATTGCCGAACTCCGTACTTCATTCGATCAGGACCTACCACCGTAGCTTAGTGGCTATGGCGTTACGCTGCTGAGGACGAGGTCGCGGGTTCGATACCTGCTGGCAGTGGTGGCCGCATTTTGACGAGTGCGGAATGCCAGAGCGTTTGTGTATCGTGCACTGCGTACATGGTAAAGAGCCCCAAATGATCCAAAATTATTTGCGGAACCTCCCGTTTACAGCATGCTTCACAGCGAGATTATGGTTTTTGTTGGCAAGCAAAGAAACTCTCCATCGTATTTGAGAATAACTCCGTGGCATCAGGCACTTGTGTAAGTTACGCAATTATTGGCACTCCAGCGGAATTCGCCGAGATCGAGCCTTTCGGCAATGCAGTTCTTTATCTGATGGAGAAACAGATTTTACGTTGTAACGTAAAATCGATGTCGATGTTATGTGTCGAATGTGTCGAAGTCGATGTTAACTACGGGATTAGGCTTTTGGAATACCAGGCTACAGCCTAGAAACAGACAACGTTGCTTTACTGTCATTTATCCTACAGCCACCACGTCCTTCGTCGGACGCGTTTTTACAGAATGAGATAACACCTCAGTCAGCAAAATGAAGGTTTTCTTGTTTTTGCACAAAGGTCAGAATCGCCAAGTTATTTCTACGCTCAACAATGTTTCGCAGAAGGGAGACGAGTTCAGGACAGAAATTATGCCGGGCGGCTTCCGTAGTGGGTTACATAATCAGTCCAGTTTCGGCCGAGATGTAATTCAGTATAAGAGTTTATGAGCTGTGCCACTACATGTAATACGGCAGTCGCTCTGGCATATTTAACATTTTGGTGCTCAAGACAATATAAACAGGAGAAATACTCATGTTATAATACGAGGCCTCAGTGACCGCCTTCCACTCCCTAACATAGAGTATATTATCTGCCAAGTACGTTTTCCTCGCATGTAAGCAATGGTCAGGTAAAAAAAAACTGACTTAAGCATGTCTGTAACATAATTGAGTTTAAAGAATAGCTCATCAAAACGGTCCCTGCTAAAGGAGAGCTTGCTTGGCAATTACCAAACAAGCTCTCCTTTACCAGGGACTTTCTCGGTGCGATACTAAGGGAAATTGATTACTAACAAGCACGTTCAACACGGGCCATAATTCGGACACTTACAACGCAGAAGTAATGTGTCCCCACACGTGACTACACAAACCGGCGAATATTTGTGTGTGAATGTCTACAAATTCGTGGATAATACTGCATGAATCCGCTTGATGTGCGTTGCAGTTTGGTTACGTATAGTTGTCGAACAGGATATTCTCTGACAGCATGGCTTTTTCTAGAGATATCACACTCGCTTCAGACTGTGTTACACTAGCCGAAAATTACAAGCTACTGAAGTCTTCGAAGAAGACGAGGGATATTGAACGCCTTAGGTGAACTTTTCATGCGTAGCTGTCATACCTGATAAAGAACTAGCGAGATTACAGTGGGTAGCGTAAGGTTAAGAAGAGAGTCATCTAGTTTTCCGATGGCAAGAACAAAACACTGGTTAATGCAGGGGAGAAGTGATCGGCGTTGGCTATAACTGAAGTCACCATGCAATGTATGTACGTTGGTAACTTAGCCCTTGAGCTGATGGAAGCAAAATGTTAGTTGTATGACCGACTTCCGTAAGCGCAGCTGACTAGAGCACAGACAATTACGAGGGTGGTGAGGACGCAGTTGTAGTTTAGAAGGCGGTTTGGGGGACGATGCCGCCATGCACAGCTGGAGACGATGAGATACCATCCACCAGCTTGGTAGGGTAGCAAACTGTGCGAAGAAATCACGAGTGTAGGCTGATGTCGTGTGACTGCTCAAAGTGCGCGTGTAAACAGCGTAGAATGAATCGCAAGAGCTTATTATACGCCACTCAGTAGATGTTTGTTGTTTTTACAAAAGAAGTTACGTATTATGCGTAGTGCAACTGTGGTCGAATATCAAAGTTCTCGGCGTATGACAGACCGCACCTTTACACTTGCTTGCCGTGTGGTTGCTCGGAAAATGTAGACAAAGTGCGCAGTTACGCTGCAGTAAAATTTCTTAGGCTGTTCTTTTTGAATTAGCTCCTTAACCGAAGAAAAAAGATTATGTTTCTTCGAGATACGATAGCTGAAGGCACGTCCTGTCGTTTACGATAGTTTATCGCATTTCCGTTCGCACCAACTTTAATTTATTTACAGTTTTCATGACATAATTATAGAATGTCATGACATAATGCGTATAAAAATTCTTCTCGAAATGTCTCTCATCGACCAAATGTGTATAGACTACTGTCTTGCGCGGGGCCTAGATATCTCAAATATTCATTCGCCTGCTCAATTTTATAAACGATATTCACGATACAGTTGCGCGCCCAATGCATTCTCCTACTGACCTTTTTTTGGGGGGAATTTTAAACTATAGCGCCACCACAAAAATATGATTGTGTTATTGTAACATGGGGTTCATTTGAATGTTTCTCTACACCATAAGTTCACCTGTTTTTCCTGATAATATAGGTAGAAATGTTGCGCAGTAGATACGGACTCTGTATTGATTCAGTAGTGCTGGCGTGAAGGCCATGTTGATTATTAGGTTTATTATAGGAACGTCTCTGTTCAATAACAGTGTTGTGGAACTTAGTTTATATGTTCATTGTTCGTGAGTGACTACAACACACACATGTATAAACTGCCACGTTACGTGCGCATATAGGAAGAGGTGGGTATGTCTACATAAAATTACTATAGTAATTGCCAGTCAGGAAAATAGGAAATCAATAAAGTTCTGCTAGTTGTTCTTGTGTTGGTCGGACGCTGCAATACAATTTGGACTTGCTCTTCTGTCCGCTGCCGATGCCGACAACCAAATCAGGGGTTGAGCATTGCCTGTATAATGCACGAAAACAAATGATCAGAGGAACAGAACATAGTTTGTACCGAGTTTTACGCACAAAACAAATGTCGTTTCAGTTTTGAAGAATGCAATGTGAGGAGCTTTGTCAGTGAAGAACATGTTTGCGTGGCACTGTCATAGGCCGGCATGTTCGCTAAGTACCAGTCCAAATCAGCAATGAAGCAAGTGCCACTTCGCGATAAATTAGTAAATAACTACGTAATTGTAGTTTAGAGAGAGAAGTTAGCTACTATCTGTTGCCGTCGAATTTAGCACAGTCACGCGCGCAAGTGAAAGGAGGTGAAAAGACATATAAGCTCAAAAGCACTATGTATACATTGCCATTACGACACAGATAAATCTATTGTGTACATAAGGGTCATGTGTCTTACGTTTACATATATATATATACATATGCATTTACATATATAAACGTCATCAAATACATATTATCCTCTACACGCAGACGAGAATGACACGCCAAAGTGTGATATAAAACATTTAATATATATATATATATATATATATATATATATATATATATATATGTATATATATGAGATTTGTTGACGTTTGTGGCTTGTAGCCTATAGATGGCGCCATCGGCGCTAATATTGGCGGCCCCGCTTAGATGCGACTGGTACCAGCCGGTTCGTGTCTACAGCTGCATACTGCCCATGTGTGATGTGATGTTCGGAGGAAAAATAAAAAAAACTGAAGCAACCATGGAGAGTATTATTTCCTCATAACGGTTTCTGAGTATATATGATGTTTCTGAAACACACGTATACTTTCAAACGTATTAAACAACTTTGCCGTGTTTGTGCCCCATGAATATATCTTGGGGTGCAACACGGGGAAGGCGGGAGATGGAAACTCCAGACGATGAGCGAAGCGTCTTGAAGCCTTGAAAAGCCTTGAAAAAGACAAGTCCACTTGTCTTAACGTTGGCTCTTCCGCTTTTACCTTGTTCTCGTTTTGCTCATCGTCATGGATATTTCTTGTACTTTTATCGATGCTGGTAGAGAGCAAGATATAGTTTGTGCTTACGGAAATGGCAGGAGAAGAATATTCAAAAGAAGAGAGATTCGGTAAGGTGCAATGTAGGGTATAAAAATGGCGGAGGCTCGTTAGAGGTAATTCCTGTGACCCGCTTGCTCATAACCAGGTGAAAGTAATCTCCGGTGAATGCCTCTCCTCACGATCTGCTTACGGAATGACGCTTTGGTGGTGGCGCTGAAAAATATATTAAAAATAGCGGAACAATATATATATATATATATATATATATATATATATATATATATATATATTAAGATTGAAGTGTGAGGGTTTTCGAGCAGCTGGCGCTACCTGCAGGTCAAGAGAAGACTGAGGGCTTATGCGAGCTTTGCTCCATTCGCTTCAAAAGGATTGGCATAATATTTTGTTCACATCGTGGAATCGTGGACAGGCCCTGTTTAGGCGCGCAAGTACGCACGGTGTTTCGAGAACAACGCCATCGCCAAGTGAATAGAAATGTAACCTTGACAGTAGAAACGTTAGGCCAGCGGCTTCTGCGGCGACGTCAACATGATCTACAAAAAAAAAATGGTGAGTTTGCTGTGTATTTATTTGATATACTGCTGCTTCACCTTTATTTATCCATTACAGCCTCCGTCGCGGCTGTTTAGAAGGCGGGAGCACTGGGCCGGATGGATGTATGGATGGATGTTATGAGCGTCCCCTTTGAAACGGGGCGGTGGGTTGCGCGACAAAGCTCTTTCTATGGTACGCTTTCCGGGGCTCTTGGCGCCGCATAGCGGAGGACCGACGCAATTGCTTCTGAGCGTGCGCTCCCAGGTGGACAGTCTCTCGCCACTGATGGCCATCGCCATGCCTATTGCGCAGCTCCGCTTTTTTTCTACTAATTCTGCCCGAAGACAGGGTTCATATGGTAGCCATTTGGGGGGGTCTTCATTTCGGTTGAGAGAACCAACTTGCCTGCCTTTCCCTGAGGTTATTCGCTCTGCCTTGACATTGCCGCCGAGAGAGAAAGATGTTCGCATCGCTTAACTTTCCTTCTTCTCATCGGGTTCATTTTTTTAAATAAACCTTTCTTTTGCGAACCGTCGTACACTTTCCTAATTGTAACTGCTCTCTCGTCGAATATATTTGTGAATATATAGACAAAGATTGTAGGAAAGTAGCCACGAAGTGCCTTATATCCACATCGCATGCTGATCCCGTATATCCATCTCTCTTCTGTCTCGGAAAAAAGTAACTTCCTATAGAAAAAAAAAATGCACATTCATTGTCGGCTTGGAGACACCTGTAAACTACATCGTTATTTGAATGGTTATTTAAATCTAAGAGATGTGTTGCTTTACTTTCTTCGATTTAGTCATTTGGTATGTGCCACTTCGGGAGGGGTTGTTCTTTGCCAACCTTCCACAAATAGGTATGTGCCACTACTAGTTCTGCATACTTTATTGTGTATACGCCTGTAATAAGCAAATTGTATGCATCGCTGTTAAGTGTAAATCCCTTCATTACCCGCTTTACTGAAGTTCGGCTTCGCATTGATTCCAGCACGTGTGTTGGATATGCGTAAGTTTTTTTTTTTCTCGAGCTCTGAAGTTGCAAGCCAACCGAGCTGTCTTCCCTGGTATGAGCCCAGCGGATTATGAATCCGAAAGTTTGACTTTGTAAATTTTTATTGCTGTTAAATATTTGCATTCAATTTTTTCCCCGATTTAAAGCTTGACTTTTTTATTTCTTTTTCTTTCTATCTTTTTCTTTCTATTTCTTTCTTCAAGGGTCATCTCTCGGCATGGTACTTATCAGTGTACATATGAACGAGAACACTCTACAAAGTAAGAATTGCCAGTGTTCATGCAACTCCATGCTTGCAGGTATGTTTTGTCACCTCTTGGCGAATAGGCTGCTTCTACGATGCAGCTTCTTTCGTTGCGGCGACGGTGGTCTACGCTGCTTGCATCGCCATGTCCAGATGGCGTCAGTTTTATTGCGATAGCAACTACAAGGACACACCAGGCGCATTTCTGCACTCGCCGTCGCCGTGAGATTCCGTATGAGTCCAACCGTTTGAGGGTGAGCCAGCCAACGCGGTTCAACCTCGCGTGCACGAGCGAGGAACGCGGCCCGGATGCGTGCCCTCTCTGTGGCGTCTGAGGCAGGGGAGTCAGGTGAGGGAGGACGGGCGTACTTCTCCTGCGGCTGCTAGGCTGCCTCGATGTCCTACTCGCCCGCCGCTCCGTACAGAGCGGAGACAACCACGGCGTCTACTGCGGCGTTCGCCACGCGAATCGCAGACATCGTAGTAGACGCGTTTGGTGGGCGCTGTAGGGACGCGTTGCCGGCGCTCGTGTGTCTTCAAAGCGCTCTGCGACGTGGCTAAAGTGTGCGCCCACGCAGGCCTCATCTTCAAAGCGAACTGCGATGTTTGCTGAGTGCGCGTAGCGCCGGTAGCTTCGTATGCGCTGTGCTTTCGACGTTTCGTTCGCGTGGAAGCGACAGATGCACGGAGGTCAATTGGCTCGCGGCTGCCGCCGCGATACCTAACTCCAGCGTTTTCACAGACAGTTTCCGCTGTCAGCGAGCAAGATGTGTTGATGTTTACATGTGCGCGCGTGATACCGTGGTAGTTGATTTAGTTAAAAGATGTTGGCAAGCTAGTTAGTTTGAATCCATGATAGAATGCGCAAATGCGACCGAACAAGGATGTAGAAAGAAGCAGAGGCACAAATACAGCGCTGTCTCTGTGTGTCCATTTCTTTCTACGTCCTCGTGGAGTCACCCTTGTTAATTTAGTTAGTAAGCGAATGTTTACAAGGCTATACGGCTAATAAAACTACTATGCTGACTTCATACAGCTCTCTACTAATTTGCTACCGCAATCCGCGCTTCGCCTTTCGGGCAGAACTCCGATTTTTTTTATTTACATGGGCTCGTTTCTTGTTCAAGTATGCCGCCAACAAAACCACGACGGTGGTTTTGCGCATTATCTTCCCGGCGGCCCCCGGCAAGCCTGTCGTAACGGATTATCTGGTGCGGCCCTAATATTGTGTGCTGGACCGCGATTTCAGCTGTCGCTTGAAGAGGGCATCAGTCTGAACGACGTATGTCGCATGGTATGGTCGTTGGGATATGTGACCAAAGTGAAAGCGCTGGTTCTGGCCTTTTCGAATGCGCAAGGGCAAGTACAGTTTTGCTACGTGCTGTGTTGGTAGGTTCCTGTCGTGTCTGCGGCAAGTTCGCCTCGTTGTGTATGTCTTCGAGACCTAAACGGTGGTGGACCCGGGCACGCCCAGCAACAATGTTCGTGCAAACGCCCCCTTGGCTACTGTGTCGCGTATGTGGTAAGTGAAAAAGACAAGTACAATTTTTGTTGACGTGTGACTATGTTGTACTTGAAGTTATCTATCTCAGCAACTGTAGGTATAGGCTTCGCGTTAGAATAGATTTATGTGCTGCCCTTGTCATGTAGGATAGTTACGTCGCACGAGCACTTCTTCGTACACAGAACTGCCGATTGGGAGGAGTAGTATGAAAAAAGGAAACAGGAAGAAAATGCGCTCATTTTTTTTTTACCAGCAAGACTTTCCGCGTTACTTTGTTATTGCCCTGACATCATTGCGACATCACGTTGCACTCCCAATATCGTTTGACGTACCACGTTTGCGAATAGCGAAAGGTTATGCTTTAAGGGGTTGGCTTTCTTTTAAAAGATAATTCATACCAAAAGGCCACAAGATATTTTGGCTGTGGTGGCCTTGTACCTGTTAATTTTGCGGGTAGGCATTCTGCAACTTCCATGACATAGCATCAGTGTTTCCTCGCCAAGATGTAATCTCGAAAAAGAAGAAAATAATGAACGTACTCCAACGAGCAAGCAACATGAAAAGAAGTCTGCGCGGAAAACAGCTTCGTAAGTATTTCGTAGTGAGAGCAAGAATAACATGAAACTTGACTGGTATATTCGCGCAAGTGCCCTGACGTGTTCATTTTGTAACAATGTGGTAAATTTTGCTCGGCAAGAACATGTAGTTCGTAGGCGCATCATTTTGTTGTGTGAAAAAGCCCACGAACGAAGCTCAGTTCATTTTTGGTGCTCCGTATAGTTGCTTTAAGTTTAAAAAAAAAGAAAAACATTGTGACCCGTAAGTAGAATAAGTACCTCTGGCGACCCGTAAGTACATCTGGCGCTGATTTCAAGGAATCTGGCATGCGCCTTGATTGCGCGGAACATTCATAAAGAATGTATCGTCTTTCGTCGCCGCCACGTCAGCCTCGCTTAACTTCTGAACGGGTCTGTTTGCAAGTGTGCCTGTGTTTCTTGCATACGTGATGGGACAGAGACATTGACGAACGACGATTTCGCGACGATAATGCGCGCTGCTGATTACGAAGAAGGCCATCACTGATATTAAGGGTTACGAAAGTGTATTTCAGCTAAAGGCTGAGAGTAGCGAGTGTAGCCGTTCCGCCACATATAGTGTGAGCCGTTGACGACTGTGAAATTCCCCGAGGATGACTTCCGGAGACCCTTGCGTAATCTTTGGTAACGCAGCCTTAGCGTTTCGCACAATCGATTACCATGATGGAAGCTCCGCCTATGGGAAGGGGGGGGGGGCGAAGCGTTTGTTGCGACGCGGTGAAGGAACGACAGTGCGAAGGTAACCAAGGCAGGTAGGTAATCACGGAAGAGTGCACCGCGACAGCATTCGACGGAGGGAAAGCGTGTCGGTCGGTGCTCGCCAGATGTCAGTGCATTCGTTAAGCGGCCCTGTTAATCTGCTAGAAAGTGGGGAATGAGACCGGAACGTTTGATGACGAAAAGTTGGGAGGACGTTTCTTTCGTGCCTCAGGGGAGTTGGGAAGCAACAACGCGCGCTGCCGCCGTTCATTGAAGTCTGTCCCAAGCTTTTCGCCTGCAGAATGAGTACGACCCGCGCCAGTTCCCAACATTTGAATCGAGAGAAACAAAGTGATGTTGCACAATTTCGAATATCTTGCGAAGACAGTGCTGAATTTAAGTGTTGGCTAATTTGTGTTTGGTAAAACCGCATCTAAATCGGCACGCTCGCAAGTCATATGCAGGAACAACACACTGCACTATGGGTGGAAGCGCGAGGTCAGGGAGCTTTGATTTAAAATACTCAGGCGCATTTTCAGAGACCCTCTTTTTTGTGACACATAATATGTCCGCTAATAAATGAAAAAAAATTACGCACAGTTATAGCGCACCTCCTCTTACAAACTCGTGTGCAGACGACAGGAGGTAGCTCCTAAGCGGACCATTGCTACTGGTAAGATTGATTCAACGACACAAAATATGTTGTCAGGTAGTAGTGACAGCGAAGTAAGCAGCACAACTGTGAATGCCGAAACTTGCGTTCTTTTGGGGGGTGAACCGGTGCCCTCAAAAACGGGCTGCACTTAAAGAACAACGATAGCGGCGAACACAGTCGGCGATCGTCGAAGATATGATGTGTGGGGCTAAGCGCGTCGGCTTTGTGCGCACGAGTCATCGAAGGTTCCAAAATAATCGCTGGTGCCCGCGTGTCTTTCAGAAAGTACTGCACAACTCGCGTCGCGATTGCAATCAGATTGCACATGGTGCGGTGACAACAGACAACGGATACAACCATCGATAACGTTCGAGAAACTACCGATACATGCAGGTGCGTCCTGCGCTGAGCGATAACGTTTAACCTTTGTTAGCCGCTGAAGAAGCCGTCACCCGAGAACGATGAACAGGTCCGCGTGTCAGCATTAGAAATGCATTTTTCAAAGCGCAAATCGACGGACGTAGTTTATTGCAAGGAGAGACCGTAAAGCATCATTATTTGGATTGGCTGCCTCTCTGCCCTAACGGCAGCTATGGGACGCCATGTGCTGAAAATCTATCCTAAACCCCATGGCCATGTAACATTTACAAAAAAATGACGTCCTACTGCTGAATTATTTCGTAAGAAGGTGTAGTTTGTCCATGCAATGGGACCTAAGCATCTTCTATTGACCCGAACAATCAGGCCATCTTGCGCGGAACACACAACGACGACATTCAGCCTTCTTCTTTCGAGGCGAATGTTTTCGGTTGTTCGCGTCTAGCTCGCCTGTCAACTGACACGAAGTAACATGTCCCCTCCCACGAGGTCTTTTAGGTCGTGGCTTTAAGTGCCAGCAAACTTACCAACTTCCCTTTCTAACATTGTTAACGTGTAGGTATGCTTAATAGCAACGCACATTCAAACTAAAGGACGAGAAACACACATGACAAGTACTTTCCACCGGTTTATTTGAACCTGCTGGGGTAGAGTGTTAGAGGATTGACATCCTTAGACGTGAATCATGTGAATAATGGTGTAAGTCAGCCTATAGCTTACAACGTTACCCTCGAAAAAGAGTTTGAGTTATAGATTGACCTAAAACTTATTCACTTTGGAGGGCATAATTTATTTTGCTGTGTAGCTCAGTTGCTTTGGCGTTGGCTGCTGAGCCCGAGATTGTACTTTCGATCCTGGCCATGGGCGACACATTCCGATAGCAGCGTTATCTAAAGTACACTCAAGCTAGTTGGAATACCCTAACTACTAAAAAAAATTACCCGGAGTGCCCCACAACGATGTCTCCCATAAAGAAAGCGTGCTTTTTGCATGTATAACTCGAAAACCTAATTGGCTTATTAAATAAGAGGCAACGACTCTGTAGTCAAATGTATACGAACCAGATACGGGAGACCCGATTATGCTCATTGCCCGCATGCGGCATACGAAAAACAAGAATCCCTTTCTCGTCATTGTCCCGCTAGCCGCACTGACACACTTTTCGCTTTTCATAGCATATCTACTTTGCCTCAATAAAAACTCCTTGCCTTTCCTAGCTATGGAAAGCAAGCACAATACAGCTGTCAAATTGGGCAGGGCGCATACACGTTTTTTTTTTTTTTCACTGGGGCGCCAGATGTGCATTCGTTACGTTTTTTTGCATTATTGATTTGTTCCCGGACGCGGGCATTCAGGCAACTACCGATTTTCCCGTTATATCCTTCTCCGAAGGAAGGCGTAATTCTATAATCTACTCCGGCTAGACGTTCAAAAAAGACCTTTTCCTTATGGCCTACATTTGGCTAAATTGTTCTTTCCAGAGTGATTTTCTTTGCGCATGCCTAGATTGACTTTCTCGAATAAATATGTTTTACTCGAACCAGTAAGGAGGCTTCGGTAAGTTTTCATCTGCGTTACCCATTATAAAATTGTACTTCCCGCAACCCCAGTTAACATCGCAGTACCTACCCGCCGTGGTTGCTCAGTGGCTATGATGTTGGGCTGCTGAGCACGAGGTCGTGGGATTGAATCCCGGCCACGGCGGCCGCATTTTGATGGGGGCGAAATTCCAAAGCACCCGTGGTACTTAGATTTAGGCGCACGTTAAAGAACACCAGGTGGTCGAAATTTCCGCAGTCCTCCACTACTGCGCGCCTCATAATCAGAAACTGGTTTTGGCACGTAAAACCCCATAATTTTTTTTTTCGCAGGACCTTTGGAACGGAGAAATAAAGTTATTGCTTTGTTGGCGAGGACAGCGCACTTGTTGAAGCTTGGACGAACACTTTCACGCAAAAATCATGCAAATATTAGTGCTGAACTGCAACTAAAGGTTTTTTGCTGGGTTAGAAGCATTTATGTTCACGTTTCAATATAGCGCACGCGTGGGTGAAATGAAGAGGAGGAGGGGGGGGGGGGAGGTAGAAGGGGCACAATAAACGTTGTGCGCTATCGTTCATCTCTCGCCAATAATCTCGGCTTACGTGCGACAGTGAACGCGAAGAAAGCCATTGCGCCGAAACGGGGCTGATTAATCACTCGCACAAAGGATGAGCACGTGTCTGTAATCACTAAAACACTGCACGCATGATATAGAAACGGCGACACATGACTTTCTGGTGACGTGAACTCGCCGCTTCTGTCGCATACGGAAGTGTACTTAAACAAGGCGTGCTTGTTTTACTGGTTTTATTGTGCACACGGCTCCTGTAAGGGAGACGGAAACGTCGTTAGCTTGACAACATTTTTTTTAAATCTCGGTGCGTCACTTTGAATTTTTTGGAGATTTTGAATATCACCAAATAGATCCAATAAATCTACCACACATTTTACTGCGCCGCCAGTGGCGGAAAGCGACCATCGTCCCCTCCCCCCCCCCTTTTTTTTAAATTGTTGTCGCCTTGCCTTAATTGTAATAACGATACAAATAACATATAGATCGAACGATGAAGATACCACGCCAAGTCCAACTGATCTTTACCATTGTACGTTGTCGCTGACTTACAGGAAACGCATTTCAAGAAACGTTCAAACACTCAGTCCCCTGTATTGTACGTGCTTATTCGAACTACTTTCAGAAGAACCCGTCGTGGCGGCGTAGTTGCCTTCGTGTTGCGCTACTAAGCCCGAGGTTCCGGGATCGAATCCCGGCCACGGCGGCCGCATGTCGATGGGTGGCGAAATGCAAAAACCGCCATGTACTGTGCATTGGAAGCACGTTAAAGAACCCCAGGTGCTCTAAATCAACGCATAGTGTCCCACTACGGCGTGCCTCATAATCACATCGTGGATTTGGCACGTAAAACCTCAAAATTGAATCCTTTGTTTTTTTTTATTTAAAAAAAAATCTGTGGCCGACCTTTAATTCACCTATGGATGTCGTCTTCCTTTCTGTTTTCAATATGCCGCAGCTGTTCTTCGCCGGACAAATTGCATAGGCTGTCCACACAAGTCCACGTCCTGTCCCTAGATTGGCTTGCCATGATATGAAGGCACACAGAACTTGTTCTGCTTCGGCAAGAACTCGGTTCTGCATTGGGCCGATCGAGAAATCCACATGTTCCCTCTTTCAACGCAATGCTGGTCTTATTTCGCGTGGGGCTACTGCGTTCCTAGATCGTTTGGAAATCGATATATTCAAAGCAGCAGATGTACAGCTGGCGGTCCAAACTGCATTGGACGTCTCAGCGTCTCGTGAAAGTTCGCGTCACTTATAATTTTTTTTCCTCTTTTGAACGATGGCAACAGCTGCTGCCAAAACCGACTGATGTTCTGGAATAACGATATAATATGGATATGCATTATCTTTTCTGTGCAAACAGCAAAACTGGATGAACATTGTGCATATATCCATAGCAATTTGATGAGGAATATGCGGGCTCTGAAACACTGTAAACAGTTTTTTGTTTCGTGTTTCCGACGATATGAAATTTCCGTCGTTTGATTCTTGCTCGAAATGGTTGTCGGAAGCGAGGACCGTTGGATATTATTCAATTTCGGTCTATGGGGATTTCTTAATATGAAGACACCCATAAAATGCATCGAAAGGAAAATAGGGAACGAGCTGGCTGACAAGTGCCACAGAATGGGGAAGAAATGCAACAAATATGTAGGAATATTTATATTCTTTTCAGGGAATTTCGATATAGACCAAGTCGTTTAAAACTGACTGAAGGCTTCCTAAGAAAAAATACGTTCTCATGCCTAGACAGCACCTCCCGTGGGATCAAACGAACCCGTAATCATAGCACCGCGTCCCCCAAATATTTCATTAACCTTTCATAATTTGGTAGAAACTTCTTGCTGGCTAGTTGGTACATACTTGAAAGAAGGTTAAAGCTGCGCGAGAACACGAGGACAGGCGGGGGGGGAGAGAACTAGAGTTGAAGGGCAGAGAGGTCAACAAGATTGGGTGCCCGGTTGGCTGCTCTGCTCAGGGCATTGGGATAAGGGTATAAAAGATAAGAAGCAAGAGAATATTAAAAAAAAGAAAAAAAGAAGACCGCATCAGTTCGCACAATATATACTTTTTCAATGAGTTCCGTTTCCTTCAGAAAGCACACTAGCCCTTATAACGCAATTCGTGCCGGCAATGGCTGGGGTCAGGGTCCACGAATTCTGTCTTCCTTAAGGGGGCGGTTATAAAACCTATCGAACGTGGTACTGAGGACTTCGTGAATCTAAGCTATGACAATCACAAAGAACGTGCGCTACCATCTCTTTGCACCCGGAAACTTCACAATCTGGACTTGTGGCGATTCTGATGAGGTAAGAGTGTGCACTGGTAAAAGCTACTCCAAGCCATAGACGACAGATGAGAGTAACCTCACGTCATGGTAGGCCATGTGGAAGGCGGAGCTTCAGGCGAGGATCCAGAAAACAAATGCGCTGGTTTTTAAAGTTTGCCGAACTCCATTGGACCAATGTAAGCTTGCGAGCAAGTGCAAGGAGCTTTCACGCTGTGTCTGTTGTTGACAGCGGGATAGCGCCGCAGCCGGAACTGGTGTGTGAAGAATGAGCGGCTGCGTCTGTCTGCTCGTTTCCATGGATACAGCAGTGACTTGGCCACCATTTACCTACAAACTCGTGTACTGTATCAACTGCCAGATGGTAAATTTCTCGTGTGTCCTCGACAAGTCGTTCGTGAAGTCCACGGCGCAATACAGAGAGCAAACTTTGCAGGGTGGCCTTGGAATTGCAAAAGAAGGGATCATTCCTGGGGCGTTTCCTGATCGATCAGTTCAATTGCTGCACGCAGAGCTGCAAGTTAGACATCCGTCTTTGGTGTCAAGTTCGATGTGCTGAATTATATCACTGTTGATTTTGCTGCGAGAAACATTGCAGCTGCATAACTGGACTGCACAACATCGGTGTAAACATGTAAGCGGTCGCTGTGGACCTCAGGTAATAGCAATAATGCTGCCTACTTTAATGCTGATGACGGTATTTGCGCCTTCTTGATGCCTGGAGCAAAAGGAGCACATACTACACCTGCGTTCGCGGTGTAATCACCTTAATTGATCATTTGCTTTTACGTGTTGTGTGACGCATAACTTTTGTCACCTAACATCCCAAGTGGCTTAATAAATCTGCATACCGCCGTTGCTTTAAATTACAGCCCTTCGCCTCATCTAATTACAGTGCCCATTCAACTTATGGGTTGTTGCTTCGGTAGCTGCAACGCGTCGATTCACACCTACCTGTACTCTCAAATTTCTCGGGTGTAGTTGATTGATGACCTGTGATGAAAGTTTGTGCTAGCAGCCAGAAGCGGAATTTATGGATTGACTGACTGAATCAGGGACTAATTGAAGCAAAGGAAGAAATTAAAAAAGTAAAAATTAATGAACGAACGAAAAAAGGAACGACTTGCTTGTTCGCTCGCTCGCTCGCTCGCTCGCTCGCTCGCTCGCTCGCTCACTCACTCACTCACTCACTCACTCACTCACTCACTCACTCACTCACTCACTCACTCACTCACTCACTCACTCACTCACTCACTCACTTTATTTCATTAATTCATTGAACCGTTCGTTCACTCTTGCGTGAGCTTGTTTATGCTATAATTCTGCATCTATTTACACGTCAGCGACTTTGCACAGCCCTGTGTTTCGTTTCGGATACTCTGTTTACAGCCACACAGGCATTAACGGATGACGCAGTGCTCCGATGTCACTACCCTTGAGTGCCAAATTAGCGGCGCATCGACTTCGCATTTGCCAGCCGCGATGGCGGCGATAAAGAGGGCAGATTAGCGCCATCCTTCACTGGCGCCGCTTGCGGCCCGTTACGTCTTAATGAGCCGAAAGCATGCATTGCCGCTAAGCCCATTGGCGCTTGAGTAATTTACGCGGCAATCAAATAAAGCGACGCAACGAGTTGCAGCAGGACGGTGCCAGCTGCCTGCTAAGGCTTCTTTGTTTCATATTTTGTTTTTTGTAGAAGGCCTATAAACCGTGTCCCTCCCACAAGCAAGAGATTTTGCTCGATTATGACGGTCCCCATTGGACAAATAATTTCGTTGAGAGGCCTGCCGCTCTGTCGCCCTTTAATGGATTGATTACGCTGCTGGCTAAGAAGGCAGTTTATTCAATATAAGCCTGTTGCAATTTCGGGCAGGGTCGTTATGTCCCACTTACAGTCTCGGCTGATGTGCTGTAGAGCACGCGGTTCCATTGCACCGAAAGTGGGTGATTAATCTTTCGGTGGCGGGGGCGGGCGGGAGGGATAGGGACAAATCGGGACAATTTTGTAATCCTTTCAACACTGCTCGCTATTAGTTTCTTGTAGCATTTCGCAATGAAGCTTTGAAAAGCAACTGTGGCCAGCTTCGCAGTCGTCATATTGTCTGGGTGTTGAGCTGAATAGTTTATGTTGTGTCGCGGTAGGCTGATGGCGTTGTTGCTGTGCATACGAACGCCAGCAAAACCGCAACTACGACTGAGTGGCGGCAGTTGCGTTTTGCAGTACCACGTCCCGTTCCCGACAAGGGCAGCTGTATAGTGGGAAATGGGGTAACGAGGAAACCAAGGTTGCCGTATATTGAGAGGTTCAGCTGCACAGCAGAGTCACTTAAGTTGCCAAGGATGATTCACGAAGTGGTTCACCTCATAGCCAAGAGCATTCCGCAGGGACGACAAACCGAGCTATTTAATTTGTTATTTCATTGAATTAACTTCCGACAGGAATTCTATGGACGCAATAGGTGCATTAGCCCCGTCGGCGTCGACGCCAGCGTAGTCGTGCCTTCGTGTGGACGGCGCATGCGCAGCTCGCGCTACGAGGGCCACGGGTCTCCAGAGACTTGAATTTAAATAGCTTGGAAGCGTGAACGGCGCAGCGCAGTGTGGACGCTTTCTTTCAACGGCTGGTACACGCACGCTGTAGCACGCAAGCGTTCCTGCTGAGAGGTTACGTGTACACTCTGAGCTGTGAAGCAAACGTCAATCTAATTAAACATGTATAATTATCTGTATATAGATAACTAGGCGCTGATTTAACGTCGACGCTCTCCCGTCGGTCTCATGTCATGCCTCCTAGGCGCGACGTCTGCAACCCCACTGGCAGCGCTGCTCCTCACGCCACCGTTATGAGACGCCTGGGTGCTGTTTCTTCTGCCCAGCAAGTGTTGCCTAGCGTGCAGCGTAGCGTCGTACCAAGAAGTTCACATCGGCGTATGGCTAGCACACCGTCCGAGGAGTTCAAGCGCGGCGTTAAACCTCTCTACCGGTGTGAATGCTTCGCCTTTGGGGCGAAACTGCCGCTTAAAGAAAGTCCGTTGCCTCAAAATTACCCACAATGTAAGTAAAGCAATATTTCCATTATACGCTTAAGATTGTAGCTCAACCATTTATATAGTTACAACTCACATACGGGAAGCATCGCGAGGTTCGAACCCGTTAGTATTATCGTTTTGTGTCACGCACACCCGGCTCTCAGATGACACTGAGGTGGAGAGTAGGGCTAGTTGGTTAAAGTTCGTGTTAAAGTTCTTTTGACCGGTCGATGTTATTGTGAAATTCAAACGACGTGCATTGAAATTCTCTAAGAGGGAAAGAGAAAAAAAAAAGAAGCTTAATCTTACGCAGAATTCAAGCACTGTGGGGATGGATAGTATGTCAGTCATTTTGCCGCTGGCTGGCTATCCAATATCGTATGTGGCTTCTGAAAACGTCACCAGGTGTATCAGTGTGTCTGTGTAGGGCAAGCAGTTGTGTATGTAGCGAGAGCAGCGGGACGATGATCGCACGGGCGAGTGTCGTATTGTAGAAACGACATGATTTCAACTATGGCCGTTCGACACGACTTTGCGACATGTCGATTTTCGGGTTCTACATAGTCAAAGGTAATGCGTGGACATGAGCCAGAGATACATTCCTACCTCATCAGCGACCTACGTGTTACACACTCGCACGTACTTATGTCCGTCCTGCCGTCTATGCTAAGAAAACGCTAGAACGTGTTCGACCATGGCCATCCATGAAGGCGACGCAATGCCGTACAGCTTCTACTTAGTGTAAGCTGTACGAGAGTGGGGAATGTACAGGCGCCGACAAAAGTGGTATACTCCACGCAGTCCACGCAGCGGGAACCGTAGCAGCGGCACACTGCATAGCGATGCCATCTACAGGCGGCACCTGGGATTCAGACAGCCAATGGGTGCCCTTAAATATGGGCAGACATGATCCCAGATGCTGCCTGTAGATGGCGTTGCAATGCAGTTTGCCGTTGCTCCGGCTCCCACTGCGTGGACTGCGTGGAGTATACCACTTTTGTCAGCGCCTGTACAGTGTTATGCGATGTAAACGCGATAGTCGTAGCACGTGGTTGGCTGTTACTTATTCGCGCCGTGGGCGGGCGCTGTGGACACTAGACTGAATAATTTTTGTGCAGCATGAAATAGAGAGTGTTTGTTAGGCACTGTGATTGCATTCGGCCCCTCAGCAGTCACCCAGTGCTCAATGACAACGCAGAAAGCACCGGCCGCCATGTGATCCTTGTATTGCGTTTCAAACGCTGAGCAGTGTACGTGAGCTGATTCCGAAGTGTCTCAAAGCGCTAGCTGCCACGAGCGAAGAACGGGAGAACCTGGCACGTGACTGACGCGCTAATCGTGTGTTTGGCTTGGGCACGGAAGTAGTTTGTTTGGGAGTGCGGCGTAGTAGCTAGAGCACCAGACTGTGGTGTTCGGGGAGGGAGACTCGGCTCCAGCATTGGACACGCTGGTTCCTTTTTTTTATTGAAGAAGTCGGAAACGAGAAGAAACGGGAACCTACCTACGTACTCATAGGAAAGTGGCTGGGCCGAGTTAAGGAATGCTTCATGTTAAAAATGTAGCGTGGTTAACCAGATAGCGGACGTAGAGAAGGCATAAAATGCAATAAACGACATAGCGGCGAAGGAGCAGTTTAGGCACAAACACCCCGGTCGGCTTACTGCGTTACTGTTTTGCTTCTTTTATCTACCTCTATTTCCCTCACAGGCTTCAGAAAACACACAAGGGCAGGAAGAGTAACGTGAACACTTACGTCAGTCATTTGGAGGTATTGTCGTTGCTTTCTGATTCTTTTTTATTTGGCATTGTTACGCCGAGCGCAATCCACCGTAATACTCACACATACTCGGATGTTCCACAAGAAGCACATTCTGCGAATTTGCAGAAGCACAGTGCTGTTTTCAACCGCCTGTCAAAGCGGCACATTTTTTTGTCACCTGCTTGACCGAATTGCATTCCGACGGGAGGTTTCGAAATCACCTTCACTGCTAACCCTTTAATATTATGGCAATACGTTGCTCTAGGAATATATTTACCGACCGATAGTGATTAGTCGGAAAATCAATTCGATTAGCATTCTTCGCCCACTTCAGGCGTTTTGAGATATCTCTATGCCTGACTGTCTATGCCTGACTGTCTATGCCTGACTGTCTATGTCTGTCTGTCTGTCTGTCTGTCTGTCTGTCTGTCTGTCTGTCTGTCTGTCTGTCTGTGTTTGTCTATGTCTGTGTGTTTCTCTCTATGTTGGTCTATGTCCGTCTATATCTGGCTGCCTGTCTCACGCCGACGCAGTGGCCCACGTTGCCTACCAGCTTGGACCACTGTGTAGGCGCTCGTGGTCCTGATGCCTTCATGGTCGTTCTAGCTTCATGACCTCGCTTCGCGATCTGATTCTCATGATGCCGTTGCCGTTGTGCCTTCTGCGCCGACCAAGTGAGTGGCCGGAATCCCCTAATAGCCTGAACCACTAGGTAGGTGCTCGTGATCGTGTTGCCGTGCTGTTCGTTCCATCGTCTTCATTTCGGCTTTGTAATCCGATTATTGTTATGCTGTCGTCATCCCGTCATCGTCACACACCGCTGTCATGCATTTGTTCTCACACTTCGTTGCGATGCCGTCATAGTTGTTCCATTCCTTCACTTAGTTCTTAGCCTTCACTCCAGCCTCGTCTTCAGACTCTCATCATGCCGTCGCCATGACGACATCGTCATCAAACATGCTTCGTGTTACAATCGTCATCCCGCCATTGTCGTCGTGCACGCGAGCTCGTCCTATTGTTCTCATGTCATTGCCATGCTACCACCGTCGTTGGGTCGTCATGATGCATTCATCGTCATACCATTATTGTTATGCCATGACGGTCAATACATCGTGTCTATTCTAACTTCATCGTCCCCCTCTCGCTATGCCGTCGTCGTGTCATCATTGTGGCCACACATGTGTCGTCGTTGCGCCACGCTGATCATTTCATCGCAGCGCTTCTTCGTCATTCTATTATGATTAAGCCACCGTTGTCATGCCATCCTCATCGAACAGTCGCCACCGTCCATCCGTTGTCATACCGTCGTCGCCGTGCCGTCGTGCCCGTGCCGTCGGCGTCACATCAGGATCGTCATCTGACTCTCGTCGAGTCCACATCGTCATGCAGTCGACGTCATACCATTCTCCTCATACATTTGTTTCATCATCGTCGTCATTCACTGGTGATGAATTTGTTCTCCTACCATCGTCGTGATGCCATCGCGGTCGTTCTCTTGTCGTTATTCTAAGTTAATCGTCCAACTCTCGTCAAGCCATCATCGTCGTGCCATCATCGTAACAGGGTCATCGCCATTGCCATCATATGCCATCTTCGTCATGCTTTCGTTTTACCCCCGTCATCACTTGAATAACGTCTTCCCATTGTCCTCGTACCGTCGTCGTCATAGTGCCTTCATCGATTCACAATCATCAGTCTTTCGTAATTTTATCGTAATCTTGCTTATTCATTTAATCGTGATTATGTGTCATTGCGATGCCATCCTTGTCATTGCGTTGCCGTCAGACAGTTACTATCGTGTATCCGTTGCCACGCCGTCGTCGTGGTTCCAGCTTTGTCATCTGGTTATTCTCATAGTGTCATCGCAATGCCATCGTTGTCATGAACCCGTCGTCATGCCATTGTCCACATTTCGTGGTCACGCTGTCGTCATTCAAACATCTTCACCTCATTTTCGACATGCCGGCGTCACCGTACCACATGTGTCGTTCCATCAACGTGATTGCTTCGTCATTACGTCGTCGTTACTGCGTCAGCGTCATACAGTCGCTGGCATGCCGCCATCGACTATGGCAAGGGAGGGCCGTAGAGAAGTGGCGTGCTACCAGTGTAGCTCGCATATAGCGGACGCAAGTGAAGTCACGCAATGACCGCTACATATGTTAAATACAGTGACTTCAGGAATACGGTGTGTGACTAGATTGCTCTAAAACTAATCGCGTTATCATCGACAGTCATCGTGAGATGACTACTACCGCAGTATCTTAAAGATAGGTGCATGTTTGTGTATACAACTACTTTCTTTTATTTTAGGAAACCTAATAAGTAGATTGTCTGCGGCAGCTAGAGAAATTTGCCTTCTAAATTTGCACCAATTGAAGAGGCGAACGCTACTTGCGCTACAAATAACCGGTTTAGAGATAGCAAATTTTTGCTAAATAAACTTATAATAAAGGGAAAATGAGATATCCACCCAATCGTACCTAAGTGCTACAGAGGAAACCCATACGGCCTCCTGTAAAGAAAACCTTCGCAGATGAAGAAAAATTCCTCCTCGTCCGGGACTCGAACCCCAGACCACTGTCTTTCCGGGGCAGCCGCTCTACCATCTGAGCTAACCAGGCGGCTAGCAGATGGCAGGTGAAGTCGAATTAGCAACAACTCAGAAGCAAACGCAAGAGTTTGACATAATAGTTCTACGGGAACCCGCAAGGTAGAGAAACGTAATTAGTGAGACCTCTACCCAAACGTAGCTAACTGCTACAAATGGAACCCATACAGATTCCTCGAAAGAAAAGCTTCGCAGTTGAAGAAAAATTCGAGGAATTGAATCGAACCCGTATTGGCTTCCTTTGTAGCACTTAGCTACGTTTGGGTGGATGTCTCATTAATTACTTTTCTCCACCTTGCGGGTTTCCACAGAACTAATATGTCAAACTCTTGCCTTTGCTTCTGAGTTGTTGAGAAATTTGACTTCGCCTTCCATCTGCTATCCCCCTGGTTAGCTCAGTTGGCAGAGCGGCTGGCCCGGAAAGGCGGTGGTCCGGGGTTCGAGTCCCGGACGAAGACGAATTTTTCTTCAACTGCGAAACTTTTGTTTCGAGAAACCCGTATGGGTTTCCTTTGTAGCACTTAGCTACGTTTGGGTGGATGTCTCATATTTCCTTTATTAATTACTTCTTTCTATCTTGCGTGTTTCCGTATAACTTTTATATCTATGTAAATTTATGGTTGTTCTTCCTCGGGCGATGGACCCTTGGCAGCCTAGCCCCGGGCACCAACATCAACAACCGTTGGACAAATAAAGTTTATTCCTATCCTATCCTATCCTAAGCTCAAAGCATATGTAGAGACGGCAGAATTCAGGTAAGAAGTATCCAGAAGTCAAGCCCGTTTCCCAGAAATTTTCGAAGCACAACCCGTCTCAAGATATTCATCCCCGAACTGTGGTGCCAACTATCACAGTTCGTGGTGGCTCCCTGAACTATGATAGAAATATCAACAGTGATTAGTGCTCCCGAGTAAGCAATAAAATGCGCTATATATCAAGCAACTTAAAGGAACTACTGTGTAACAAAAATACAGGACTTACGATTCATGGCTGCATACACTAATCCGCAAGATGAGGAGAAAGAAGAACGTGAACAGCGTTGGTTATTAGGAATGGCGACGTTGATGACATACAGCAGTACGGTTGCTTGAACGGAGTTTTTGCGAGCCACGAAATGTCTCCCATATTTCCAAGCGGCTTGAGTACGGCCATTATACGTAACTGTCTTTTACACGGATGTTATTAATTTTATTGCTTTGCTCCCAATGCTTGGATTTACGACCTGTCTACTTTCCCCGTTCCGCGTCTCACGTGTTGGGTTTCCTCACAGATTTTGTTCACCAAGCCACATGAAGAAAAAGAGCTTTCTGTATGTAGAAACATTTGCCGGGCCTGCGAAACGTGTCGCGTCTGTAATGACTTCAAGAACAGCAAGCTCGACTTTTTGGAGCATCGTAATAATAAGTTTCCAGATTGCCTAAGCAGTTGAACGAGATTTCGCCAGCATTTCCGACATTGCTGAAAATGTTGAGTATGCAGCATGAGTGCGAAAATCTTAGACAGGAACGCGTCTTCAGTGTTGCAAGGGCTCGTATAAAATATACCCGCCACTATGCGTAACAGCATCATGCGGTGAGAGCTTGCCAGTTGATACGATCCTGACTGGCTCGTATCGTATTAGATGGCAAAGAGCGAAATGAAAAAGCCCGCACGTGTCTTGTGGGACGAAAGGCAAATTCTGCTAGCAGGTCTTTTGGGAACGTAAATTGATCCTTACGTTTCCAGACGAGCGATGAATATATTCATTGTCCGAAACGGAGCTGCAATTGCGATCTCCTAGCATTTGCCTAGCTGATGTTTTGTTTGGGATCTGTACTCTAATGAATGAATGAAACCACGGATGGCACCATTTACTCATGTTTGCATAGATACACGTACATTCGTCCGCTCAATAGGCCTGATCGGTGGACGGGATGGGTTGAATGGCATAGATGGATGGGTACGATGGATGGGATGGATAGATGAGATCGATGGATGTGATGTGTCGAATGTATGGGTAGATGGAAAGGATTGATGGATATGATGAATGGTTGCATAGGACAGGGGGATGGGATGGGTAGATAAGATGAATGGATGGGATGACTGAATGAATGCGGTGCATCGATGGGACGTATGGATGAAATGGATGGATGTGACGGATGGGAACCGCATCTGCGGTCTAGTTGTAGAGCGCCCGGCTCGGCTGAGGGAGGTTGTGGGCTCGATTCCCACCGCCCCCAGGCACACACTGGTTGTCTCAAATGGGCACAAGATGTATCCCGGCCTGACGTTCGGCTTTCTTCAGGGGCGATCGCAGATCGCTCTCAAGATACGACCGCACGAGTGCGTGCAGCCGCTACACGCGCAGTTGCAGCCGCAGTTGAACGCTTTCCCCCCCCCCCCCCTCCCCCCTCCCCCCTGGTGCCCTGCGCACGACCGGGGACTACGCGCTTCCTGCCCGCTTCAGTCTCTTTCGCGCGGGCAAGATTGAAGCGCGGTCGTCGTCTCCCCTGTCATGCCTTCGCTCCCACATACAGCGTAGGGCGCGCCGCGACAGTGTTACCGCCCTTGAACATTAGACGGAACCGCACGGCGACACCGACGCCGACGCTGGTGGCGGAAATGCGCTTGGAGTGGCCATATTATTGCTATCGCAATAATAAAACTTCTGTCTGGTCTATACGTTACGGTGCCTGATGTACTCACGTCGTGCACGGTGTCGTGTTCAGGCGTAGACGTACGCCTGAACAAATACGATAGAACAATAAAAAAACGAAGAGCCATTCCACTATGGGAAGCTGTAGGACCAGCGAAGCTGTAGCACTACACAAAGGGTTAGGCAAGGGTACATGTATTTATTTTTGTCATTTGGTCATGATAATGACGATAGCTTTGTTATTACTGTGACACAGACTGATTGGTTTGGTGACAACCTTAGAAAGATTCTTGGCCAAAGTTAAATCTATACAAAACCCTTGAGTAGTCGAATTATTTGAATTGGTATGACATTTCAAACCCAGCTCTTCCAGCACAAACTGAGTGAACCATTTCTTGTCTGGTTTTGAAATGCTCACATTGAAGTCTCCAATGGTGGTCACAGGGATAGTGTCATCGCGGCTAACCGATGCAAAGCGCGTGGTCATGGACTTCTCGACATCACACTAGGGTGGGCCTGGAGATATATACACAGTGGACATTACACTTCCGTCTTCCCTTTGTACGGTACAGACATCCCCACATTCTCTGGCATTATCTTCTTGCGAGTAAAGGGTGCATGGTGGTACATTCATTTTCTCGTTTGCATATATGGCAAGGCCTCCAGCCTGTGAGTCCATGCGCTGTTCACAAACGAGTCCAGTACACCGATCGACTAGAAACGGTGCGTCTTGATTGAGTGATTTAGTTTATTATATTTATTCTTCTTCGTATTATTATTAGGCGCTGAGTACTTAAAGCCAGCTCCACCTCAGCCGTGGGTCGGTTCCGGTATCGGCTCACGCTCACGTTTCTTTTTTTTATTGTTAACGCACCGACACGCAAAATACATGTAACCATAGTCATATACAGCTTCGGTGTAAAAAGAAAACAAAAAGAAAAGTTCTGAGAAACATTATTGAGAAACGAAGACTTCGAGAAGAAGAGGAGATCGAAATACTGGCCACGGCATCGCCCCCCTAGATTGGACGCTCTGCGCAAAATCCCTCACCACCCCCGTTGCCAAGGCAGCAGCCTCTCTTTCAAGGTGGGTGGCTTCCGTGACCCCGACAGCAGACTGCTTGTAAAACAAGCTGGCTTTTCAAGGCAGGCACGCTACATGTTCGCGTGCCGTCGTAAGGATTTAGCACCACTCGGGTACCGAGAGGGTATTTGCGCGTTGGGGACGCCAAGGAGGTACGCTCACGCTCCAGAGTGGATGGGCTTTCCCCTCTAGGTACATTCGCATGAACCCGATAGAGTCGGGTCTAGTCGGCTCTTTGGACCCAAAATCGGTCTTCGGGTCCACGCTAACGCTGGTGGATGCGGCTGAGTGAGCGTCCAGGCCACTTCTGTCGAATCGTTTGCGAGGGATGGGTGAACGAACTCAACCCACTTGGCAAGAGGCATGTATGTCTTGTCGGACTGCATCAGCTCGGCTTCTGACTTGACCCACCCGCGTCTTGTTCCTGTAAACGAAGCTTCAGTATCCTTTCGGAGATCTCACATACGATGAGTACGCTGGCAACTGTCCCGAGGTGAAGAGTATTACTATAGCGCAGGTACAGCGATGTCGGTCGTCATGGTGCTCACGCCACTGCGCGAGTGTGCGAGTGAGCAAGCGAGTGACTAAGTGATTGAGTGAAACCGGTCAGAGAAAGAAGGCTCGAAGAAACGTGCGCGTGGGAGGTTAACAGGAAAAAGCGTCCGTTTGGCCACATTACACAGTGGACGGGGAAGAGAAAGATCACAAGGAGAGGCTGCTCCCTGAGGCTGCACCCGGTAAGATGGCACATTACCTTCAGTGTGAAAGACGCGACGGGAGACTGCCTTTCTTTATTTCTTTTCCTTTCTTTCAGAACCTGCGTGCCTGCCTACAGGCTTGCCAGGCTTACTCACTGAAACTACTAGCTGATATACCAATATGACTGTTTTACGAACTGATCTATTCTCACGTTCATACAAAGCAGGCGACGCTTAGAAGGCCGGGAAATCATTCTCACTACTCGCACTCGCGATCAAAAAAAAAAAAAAAAAGGAAGAAGAAAATAGCGGATGTCATATGAAAGAACAATATATGTACGCGTCATGAAAATTGATGAATCATTAAGTCACATTTTTTTGTGTGCCACAAACATGATTATTGCGTGAAAGCTGCCGCAGGTCTTAGCCTATTTACTGCTGAGCAAACGGAGGGACACTTCTGCGACCAGCGGCCGCAGCGAACGCTTCGAAGTCACGAGCAATACATAGCACGTTTCGGGCTGCGCAAGCGTAAAAGGTGCACAAATAATGGGTAATCGGACGTCACCTTACGCACGCATACTCTAGTTTTCACAATAGAAGTGACTGTTCCGGCAAAGCTGTCGCGCTATGCAAACGGCCGTGGCGCGGAACGCGCGGTCGTCTATGACTGCACTACGTACTTGCGTGGCCTGTCAGGTATGCAACTGAGTACTGGAATGCCAACGTGCCTAGACGTCATCCTCATTTGAGACCGCTGGCAGTCCTCCCGCCGTATCCTCTTCCTTCTTATTATCCTCTTCCTGTTCCTCCTCTAGGCACTCGTCTAGTTCACCTCCCTGCCTTTGCGCTCCTTGCTTTCTTTCCCCCTCCCTGGACATTGTAAAGGAAAACAGCATAAACATGGAAGCTTGGAACTTGGAACGTGGAGCTGGAATTGATAGCGGTATCTTGTGTGTGTCTTGCGAGTGCAAAGAGCTCCGAAGTCCGAAGTACGCGAAAGTACTGTAAAATATGGCATGCCTTCATAATGGCAAGGGTTCAGTGGTTTGGAATAGGAATGAAGGAAAACAGCAGCCGCTTTCCATTTTTCTCCATTAATAAGCAAGCTCTTTGGAAAAGCGTAAATGCAGAGTCATTCCATTTCGCAATCTACTCGGCCAAACAAATTTTGCCGTCTCCAAAGTCCTCTCAGAGGCGTAAATAGCAAAGTGTGATTGTTGTGCTGGCGCGTGCGTAATGCCAGTGTTGTCAGGTACATTACTTATCACCAGCGTGAGTGACCTCCACGGAGATAAGGCCGACTTTACAACACTACGATGACTCCGAGGACGCCGTGTGAGCCCATATAGACAGTCAAACCCGTCAGCAAGGAAGAGAAGCTCTGGGTCCCGGTTGCCGCGAGGGTACAACTTTTCGCTGCGGAAACAGACATTATCGATCACCGAACAAGAATGCCCCCCTCCCCCCAAGAAAGAAGAAAGAAAGCCTAATTAATAGACAGCCCATATGCCATTAATACTTTGCGAGTGGTGGACCTTACCTCTGTCATAATATCAAGAGGGCTCGCCTACACCCCGAAAAGTTTACACCCTGTGGGGCTTGTCTTGTCCCCAAACAATAATCGTCATCTGCCTTGCTTGCGTTTCCTCTATTGAAACCTCCGCGCTCGATACTTTCCTGTCGAGAATGCTGGGTCAAGCTGATAACGCGCAAGCCGTTCGTGACCATGAAGTACCGGGCTCGCAGCGTTAAAGAAAGGATGCGGGCAAGACAGATGACTATTATTGTTTGGAGACAAAACACAACCCAAAGGGCGTAAACTTTTTTTGAGAGTGTATGCTATCAGTTTCATAACGTTAAATTGTACCCACGAAGGCGCTTTTCAAAGAACAAGTTTTTCCGACCTCTTATAATTAGTAGACGCCCATTTGCTCGTATGGCGTTCATGAACAAAGAGCCTCGTTGTGCAACATTTAAGTAACCCCCATATGTTATCACGCGAGTGCAGCTTCATCAAATTTTCAAGCCCCGATGATTTGTTGCCGCAACGGCGCGCCAAGGGACGATCCCAGAAGCCCGCGACTCGATTGGCGGGTGCGATAAACCCCGGAGAGCATGGCTTCGTGTGGGAGTGTGAGAACCAGCCCAATGTTTTCACGCCGGATCTCCTTTTTTTTTCTGCGCCTATACGCAATGTATGCACTCTCGTAGGAATGTAGGGATATGTAGGTCCGTGCAATCATCGAACGTCAAGGAGGTAGGGTTCTCGCCTTTTGACTGCTGATGACGAAATGTGTGTAATTTTGTATAGACTGCATACACGTGATATACGCCGCTGCCATCATGTATATATGCAGCATCGAAATGTTGATGCCTTCTTAAAAAGAATTAAAAAAAAAAACTACTGTTAACTCTCTGGACATTCGGCTGGAGACTCACCTGTCTTGAGGGAGGTGGGTCTCCAGTCGTAACTTTGTCACAATATTCGCTTTTTGAGAAGTAAATCAACTTTTCGACTATAACCTTGCAGCAACCGAAAATACTTCTGCCTACCCCCCCCCAACACACACACACACACACAACACACACACACACACACACACACACACACACACACACACACACACACACACACACACACACACACACACACACACACACACACACACACGCGCACGCGCACGCGCACGCGCACGCGCACACGCACACACGCACACACGCACACACGCACACACGCACACACGCACACGCACACACGCACACACGCACACACGCACACACGCACACGCACACACGCACACACGCACACACGCACACACGCACACGCACACGCACACGCACACACGCACACGCGCACACGCGCACACGCGCACACGCACACACGCGCACACGCGCACACGCGCACACGCGCACACGCGCACACACGCACACGCGCACACGCGCACACGCGCACACGCGCACACACGCACACGCGCACACGCGCACACGCGCACACGCGCACACGCGCACACGCGCACACACGCACACACGCACACACGCACACACGCACACACGCACACACGCACACACGCACACGCACACACGCACACACGCACACACGCACACACGCACACACGCACACACGCGCACACGCACACACGCACACACGCACACACGCACACGCACACACGCACACGCACACACGCACATGCACATGCACATGCACACACGCACACGCACACACGCACACGCACACACGCACATGCACATGCACATGCACACGCACGCACATGCACACGCACGCACATGCACACAACACAAATTATGGCACCACTGAGGTGTTTTCGTAAACGAAAACTTAATATGTGTTACGCCAAAAAATGCCACAGTGGAACTTTTCGTAAGTGGGTTTCAACTTTCAAACTGTACTGACGACGAGAGTTCCCCGCTTGAATCTGGCTGCATAATAAATTTTAAGTTTTCGTTTAAGAAAAGCCTTCAGTGCTCCATCATTTCTATTTTATATGTACCTGCACACATAAAGTTGGAACCTCTGCCATGGCGGATGCATCTTTATGGCGGTGAAATGAAAAAGTGCTTGTGTACTTAGATTTGCCTACGTGTCAGGGAACCAGAGGTAGTAAAAATAATTACCGAGCCTTTCACAAGAGCGTTTCTCACAGGACCATTGCGTCTTAAGGACCTATAATCCCCAGGAATAAATCACGCTATGCGATTGCGATATATATATATACACATATATACATATATTCATTACCTAGACTTCATCGATGGATAAACCACTAAACGAAAGCAATACGAAAGCAGATCGGCTACAGCGCATTTGAATCGTTGCGGAAATGTGTGTGCACGTTTATGCGTCTTTTTGTTTTGCACTGTCCCTATGTGCAAATATGTGGCTTTCCTTCGTGCTTTGTGGCCTTTAATTTATTTAGTGCCACACGACATCATTCGACTCCTTTCACATGGTACAACATAAGTACGCATGAACACTAATGAGCATGTAGTAAACAAGAAGAAAGGGGGTTAACCGAGGGGCCCCATTTTTCATTATTCATATCATAAGAAGCCGACAAGCAGTGACACCAAGGACAACATAGGGTAAATTACTCGTACTTAATAAATGAAATAAAGAAACGGTAAATTAATGGAAATGAAAGTGAAAAAATAACCTGCCGACGGTGGAGAAGGATTCCACAATCTTCACATTACGCATGCGATGCTTTACCAAATGAGCTACTGTGGCACCGTGTCTCCATCCACTTTCTTGTGCAAGTTTTGCGGTTAATGAGCTTGTGGAAGTAGAAATAACATACCTCGTTAGTGCCCTTTCCAAAGACGATACTCACGACCACAAGCTTTCTTGGCCTGCCCTCTCATCTTTCAATTTCCTCCTGTCCCTATTCTGTGTGACGTAGCCAACATACTGCTTTTATGGTTAACTTGCCTACCGAGCTTTTATCACCTATTTGATACTTTTTTTTCTTCGACTATACCAACGTAGGGTAACAAATCTGCAGCAAAACGGCTGAACGTTGCTGCCTTTCCACCAATCCTTTCGCTTTCCAGGACAGAGAATTACGAGAGGCCATCTTGTTGTTGAGGACATAAATGGGAGCGTGGCTTGCCCCCCTGGGCATCAATGCGGAGCCGTGCCGCTCTTATTTATTCGTGCACGTACAATGTGGTCTTCCTGCGGGTCGTCAGAACTCCGGAAGTAGCGCAATTCTCCATTCTCCCTCCTTCCCCCGATGACACCGCAGCTGGCGAAACTTTCACCACCCCGTAAACACGAGGGCACGAGATGAACTGAGCGCGGGCGCTACATTAGGAATGCTCTTAACACGGACCTCTTGAACGAGCGAATGATCATCTGCTTCCGGCTTTCCTTGTAGGAACTCGCCGCCCATTTCATGGCCGGCAAACATGAACATGTGCCTACAGCGCCGTGTGGAGTGGTCAGTGTTTCTGGTGAGCTTGCCGGATGCCGAAATGAAGGGCGTCGAAATGTAGCCCAGAAGGTCGATCGTATCGCAGAAACAGCTTTACGAGCAGAAGCAGAGCTCGTAAGGCGGATAACCCTGCTCTTCTCCTTATCATACTGCGGAGTCCGGAACCGTAGTAGGCGGGGTTAGAAATGTACGAGGCGCTTCTTATGTGGTGGTCTAGGAACATTGCCTCTTGTTATAGCGTACCACTTGCCTCTTCGAGTGTGTGTGCGGGGGGGGGGGGGGGGGCATGACGGGGGTTCGTTCATGCAGATTTTTTTATCTAATGACACGGATGATAAAGGACTATTCGGCCTGTCCAGGTTGATTAACTGGCTGGTTTCCTGTCGCAATAAATCTTATGGTGACGTTGCTCACTGATAAAGTTGAGCGAAAGACGCTGAGATGAAGTCGCGGCGAGTTTCTTCCGTGCTCGGTCTCCTGGAAAAGCGGCGGCAATAGGCGTAGCAAGGCGAGCAAATATATGACGGCGCACATAACCCATCCTCCTGCAAGGTACCAAATTTAGAACTGTTTCCTAGGAACAAGCACTGTAGCAAGTTGTTTATTTATTTATTTCAAATACTGTGAACCCCAGTCATGGGGGTTGTGGCAGAGTGGAACAAACAACATATGAAATACAGAAGGGCAGCGGATTGGGCGAGTTGGTGTTGCATGGTAACTATAAAATTCAAACAGCGCTAAACGACAGGACCAGAATGAGGAGGAGACAAACACGGCGCTGAACTTACAACTGATTTATTTGAAGTAAGAAGTCAACATTTATACGTACAAAACTGGGCACGCATGCGCCCGGTCATACATCGATGATCAGATACAAACATCGGACTGCCAACATTCGCACGCGTTGTACCTGCCTAGCAATCTACCCTTTATGCAGCAATGCCATTTCTTTCGCCGACAAGATTAAAGATGTTTTGCTAACGCAACTATTAGATTTTCTGATGATATGAAATGCTTCAGCGACTTCTCTGGTAGTCTTGTCACTATGAAAAAATAACAATTTTGTATCGTCAAAGAAAGGTACGCATTTACAAATACTGCAATGCTTTGCCAGGTTAGTGTCTTTTTTGTCTAATGAATTGGCATGCTCCATTAGTCTAATATTGATGCAACGGCCTGTCTGGCCTATGTAAGTTTGGCCACAAGATAAAGGAATTTGGTAGACAGCGCCCTTCTTGCAACTGATGTACTTATTGACATGATTGACCTTGCAAGCAGCATTCCGTTTAACGCCTTCCTGCTTCCTCTGAACTGCTGCCGCTAATTTACCCAGCTTCATCGGAGCAGAAAAAACAACCCTCACACCATACTTGGCCCCTACTCTCTTAAATCGGTGTGACAACGCGTGCTCATAAGGCATGACAACAACTTTTTTCCCCGCGACATTTTCTTTGGGCTGTTCCGAACATTTCAGCGTTTTTATAATCTTATTAGCACCAGGCACAATTACAGAATCTGGAAAACCGGCCTCTCTGCATCTCTGGGCTTGGACCATCAGGCTACTGGACATTTGATGAGTACACGATTTTTTGGCAGCCATACCAATACATCCTGTTACAATTCCGAATTTAACAAGCTTAGAGTGACAAGACGCGTAGTTTACAAGAGGTTTTTCACTCCTGGGAGCGTATGGCCAGCATAAATGGTTAGACAAAAAGGTCAAACTCAGATCCAAGAACTGCAGGACGTTGCTCTGTGGGATCTCATGTGTGAAGCTCAGTCCAGAGCCATGCTTAGAAAAAACATCGAGTAAGTCAGGCACACATTCAGCACCCTTAGACTTAACTCTAATGAAATACATGAGGAACATGTAATTTGAACCTGTCATACAAATGTGTGTGTACATATATATATATATATATATATATATATATGAATAAGACACCCCCCTCTGCAAGAAAAGGAAAACAATAAAAAGAACAAGGAAAACAAAAGAAAAATCTGGCACAAGCAGAAAAACACCTTACAGTTCCAAAAGATCCTGAAATTCTCAAATTCATTTGTTCGTTTATAACAGCGTTAAGATCATTCCAATGAATTACTGTATCTGGAAAGGAGTACTCTAAGGTATTGTTTCGGTATAAAAAGGGACCTAATGTAAATTCATGTCGGCACCGAGTACCATGTCAAAAAAAAAATTAACGTAGTTCGTTGTCTGGCTATGCAACAGTCCCTTGACTATCTTGACCATAAAAGTCAAATGGTCCAAACAATTCCTTTCTGATAGATGCTTAATATTAGCTTTCGCCATTAGTTGGGAAATTGATGTTCGTTACTAACTACTAAATATAAACCGTGATACCTTATTTTGTATACTCTTATTTGTTTACATCGATTTTTGTAAAGGGGTCCCAAACAACGTTTGCGTAGTCGAGAATTGGTATTATCAAAGATTTAAAACCAAGAAGTTTAGTGCCGCTTGAGGCATCACGAAGAGAACGTTCCAAGAAATGAGGTTTCGTCATTGCCTTATTAAAAAAGTGAGTGATTGCTGATCTGATTTGAGATTATCAAAAATGTGTAGACCAAGGTATTTAATATCCCCAACACGATGCAGTATGTTGCTATTCGCTGTTTAAGGAGAAGTGAAAGGATGTTTCTCATTAGTTATGGACATTATTATGGACATAAAACCGGATAGGGACCTTTATATGTTCAGCAATCTCATTTATGTAAAGCAAGAATAACAATAGGCCAAAGACGGAGTCCCTGTGGGACTCCGTCTTGCTACAATGGTCTTTGCTACAATCGTCTTGCGACAGGTGGTCTTAGGAGTCCCTGTGAGACTCCAAAGACCACCTGTAGCATTTTCAAGAGTGTATTATTAAGAAGTATTCAGGGCATTATGACGCATTTCAGCACTTTTTGTGGGATGTAGACGGTTCGCAATTACGTCCCATACAAAAATGACAAATACACAACTCCTTCACTGTCACGCCAAGGATGACTCGGCCATGCACCCTAGCGCTAATCCCGAGTCTACTCATTTCGTGTTTTAGCGCCCCCCTTGCCTCTCAAGAAGTACCTTGTGCTAAGAAGAACGTTACGTGCCTGTTGTGTATTTTATGCAGAGGTCACTGAAGACGTAAGAAATTGTAAGTAAATCTCTGAATGTAAGTAGGGCAAATGTTCCATTTCTCTGCCTTGGTACAGTGCAGCCAGGATGAATCAGTGTGGCAGATCTATGCGCACTTCGAGAAATCGATATATCTGTGAACTCTTAATGAATTTCGAATGGGAAGAAACTGCCGACAGAAAACCCATTTCTATGCCGCATGTAATGTCCATTGGACAACCTACAACAACAAAAGAAGGGTAGCCTTCGATGAACATCGGAAGGGCAGCCATCTCCACGATCTGTTTGGTTGGTCCATGTGCCCAGAGTATGCCAAACAAAGAAATTTATGAACCGTTCACAAATACCAAAATTGTAGAAAAGGACGACTAAAAGCGATTTTATACGTAGCATGAAACGTCCACTGAACCAAGACGCAAGGAAAGTCGCGCAGATCCCACTCATTGTGGGAACTGATGTCACGCGAAGCATTCTGCAGGCAGATGCCGGGCTGCTCGAGTAAACATTTGAGGAACGTCATGTCCGACTTCACGCACTTCTCGACAAAGCAGCGGTCTCGCAAGAGCTAGTTTGTGAGCGTCAGGAGCTGGTTGGCGTGCGCGGAATGAGAAACTTCCGTTCGAATCACTGTTCGTACGGAAGAAACCACCACCCGGTGCTCTGCAGCCGACATGGCCGGGTCATCTTACGCGAGCCGCTTGGTTCGGCGCAGGTAGTACGCTAGAATCAGAGGCGAGGATTGGATGACGGGGTTCGAATGACGACCATGCCGCGACCACGCTGGCGACGGTATTCAACTGATCAAGTTCGCAGGTACCGCCAGTCCGGTGGCGTAGGCGTAGGAGGAGGAGGATAGATAGAGATAGATAGATAGATAGATAGATAGATATAGATAGATAGATAGATATAGATAGATAGATAGATAGATATATAGATAGATAGATAGATAGATAGATAGATAGATAGATATAGATAGATAGATATAGATATAGATAGATAGATAGATATAGATAGATAGATATAGATAGATAGATATAGATAGATAGATAGATAGATAGATGATGGACGGACGGACGGATGGATGGATGGATGGATGGATGGATAAAAAGTGCCTGAAGTTCGCAAAAGATGATTCGCACTAAAAATCTCAGCCAATGCTGACGAGCCGTAAATTGAAGGGAACAAAACGCCAGTAAAGTAAATGAATTAAAGTTCATTCAGCAGTTACCGATGTCGAATACGCCGGATGCGCTTGGTTATCACTGGTAAACATTATCGGGACGACAGCGCTGGCAGAGATGAAATGTATAAAAAAAAAAGAGCGTAGTGGGGAGGGCACCAGACATCACTCATGCAGACCTGGTAGCCGCAGGCTGAAGGTGCATCCGCACTGCACCTCTGAAAAAATTTCACTTCAAATTTGGCTAGCAGTGTCTAAAGCTGTGTTATGCGCATGCGCAAGGAATGGCACAACATCACGCGAGTGTCGTCGTTATAGACGTGCCACTGTTTCACATTTTGACGGGCTTTCATTCGGCGAATAGATCGACCGCTGATGTTATTCTGAATAAGGTATTCGCGCTCACCGCTCTCTTCGAATCAAGTTTTGCATTCCCTTCTTCTTTAACGTTCCTTTCGCTGAATTTACTGCAAAAAACTGGTACTACGCACGTAGTACACTCCCTTGGGCGTACACACTGTAAAATTGAGAACGGTCAGATGATTGGAAGGCCCCAGGGCTGAACGGACTCGAAGGTAGAGTTCAAGTCATGGATATTTCATGAACTGTTGCATAAAGGAGACAGCCTGCGTAGATATGAGAAAGCGCGTCGAATAAAAAGAGCGCGCCATCGCGAACCATAAACTTCACGCACGTGCGAATGCTTCAAGGTATCAGCGTTAATGCTGTTTGAGAGTCGAGATGTCTCGATTGGGACGGGAAAATGCGAATTCAAGGAGCACGGTAATGCGAAGGGCCGAGATGAGGCTGCCTAAAAAACTGCGAGCATAACTACAGAACTACTTCGAAGAACCGCTCCTAGTGATAACATGACTTCCACTCGCCAAGTATGGGTTTAGTAAAATGTAGCTTGTTGTCTGCACAACAGTCCCGTTCGGGTTGCTATTTTGATGGTAAGGCTTTCCTAGTCGCACGGATACTATCTTCATACGGAAGTGTTGTGTTGATTATGTCTTTGTACGCTGCCATCGATGCACATCTATCAGCTGCTCCGTTACCCGGTATCCGAACATGGCTTGAGATGCAGCAGAAACGAATTCATTTCTCACGTTTTTTAAGCGCCACCTTCTTTGAAATGTCCCCTAGCATTGTTTCCCGCTCAGATTTCAGATGTAGAACCTTTAATGTACTTAAGGAATCAGTGTATATGACTGTATTTTTGTGTTTCTCAGTGATAATGTTTTTAACTACAAACCACATGGCATAAACTTCAGCAATGAAAACAAAGGCATGTCTTCGTAATCGAATATTTGGTTCCCAATTTTCTGTTATGATCCCTAAACCCACGTGTTTTTTTGTTTTAGAGCCATCAGTGAAAATTTTCATGTTATTTTGATATTTGTACTGAAAAGCACGGAATTCTTGTATAATGTGGCGTGTGTAGTGTCTCTTTTCTTTAGATGCGTTAATGTCCAATCACATAACTGTGTGAAATCGTACTATGAGGGCAATCGTTGCAGTTTTTGGCAACCTGAAGGACTTTTATGTTGAATGTCATAATCCCGACAATATTCCTCATATCGCAGGACAAGTGGCCTAATCATGTTCGGTTTATTTGTATAGCGTAAGCGTGAGTCGCACTGTGTCATGCTGTTGTAGCACATATTTTGCGGCGATGACTGAATTCTGAGTAGGTAAAAAAAAGTGAGTAATGATCTGGGATGTTGTAAGGGAGGTTCATTAAAATCAGCGTATAAACTTGGGACAGGTCATGTTCTGTAAGCACCACTTGCCAGTCGCCGTCCCAGGTTACGTACTCGATCAAGTTGTTGAATGTAAGACTGTCTGGCTGAGTCATAAACCACGCAGCCGTAGTCTAGAAGGCTACGCACAAGAGACCAGTAAATACGTAAGAAACATGTTCGGTCGGAACCCCAGTGCTCATGGGATAAAAGTTTGAGGGCGTTCAACGCTTTATTTACTTCAATTTTAGTGTTTATATATGGGCAAGGACGTTTAGTTTGGTGCAAAAGGTTACTCCTAAACACGTATAGTCTTGTTTAACCGGCAGTGTAGCATCATGCAATTTTAGGACTGGATCGCTGTGTAGCGTTCGTTTCTGAAAGAACAAAACGATAACAGTTTTCTGTGCGCTGAAATGGAAACCATTTTTGTTAGCCAATTGTGTAAGTTTAATTATTGTGATTTGAAGCAGCCTTTCACAGGTTGACAAATTGGAGGTGCGGCAAGCCACTAGGAGTATACAGAGTGCCTAAGAGACGACGGCATAGCCTTATTAACTGAGTTAACATTATTAACATTTTAACATTATTAACATTATTAACATTTTTACAATGAACAGTGCTGTGCTGAGAACACAGCCTTGTGGAACGCCACTTTGCTGTGTAAGTGTATGCGAATGTACTGGGCCGAGACGCACCTGAAATGTTCTATTAGACATAAAATCAGCTAGGCAGTTCACCTAGCGCATAGTGTAAAATGGCCTTTTTTGATCTCCGCAAAGAGCTCTCCAAATTTGTATAGTCCAGCAAGCGGAAATTTCTGTACTACTTACGTTAGTACCGAAATGTCAGAACTAAAGCATTTCATAAGTTAAAGATATTATTTTATTATTCTGCAATACAAATATAAGTTAAAAGCCTTCTTTTCTAATTTCTCTTCATGCAGTACTGTGTTTGTTCATTGGAGAATTAATGCCTGTAATGTAACCTGTCCGAGAACGCGTAAAAAGAATATGCAGTGCCTCACAGGGCAAATTATAGGAGGTCAGGTTCACCAACTACATAACGAGAGGTCAGGTTTACTAACTACATAACGAGACCGCTTGCACACCTTAAGGAGAGAGAACTTGAGGAGGGGAAAGCGTAGGGTACGAGGCAGCATTCAACAAGCAGAAGAGCGAGATGGCAGTTCAGGCTGCCGGCTCATTCAAATTCGCATCGGCGCACTTTTCCTCTCCGTCGACATCAACGTGCAGAGTTGAAGCGCAGCAGCGGGACGGGAATCGATCCCCGACGACTTGCTGGCGTTGTTTCCTCGCCGCCATTGGCACGTGCCCACCACGTGACCGATGGAGGAGGATGTGCGATGCTTTCGTGCAAATATGCACCTGATGGGGCCACGATGGGGCTTCGAGTTGTAAAATGACTATAAAGAAAACGGGAGGGCAAAAAGAAAAGAAAAGGAATAGGAGAGGAACTTTGCAGGCCATGCATACTACAGAAAACAAAAAAATATTTTCCCTGCGTCATGCTCTCTGCAGAGTGAACGGAACTCTTCACCCTGCACTCAGAAACGTATTGGTGGAATGCCCGCCTACTCGTTCAACGAATGGCCTGCGTGTCGCATATTTTAGTAGACACGACCACGCTGAAAAAATAAGAAAAAGCTCAAATTCTTCGCTGGTCTCCTGGTTTCCTAGCTTATCCTCGAAATTTCTCGCCCTGCGGGAACTGTTTGGAAAGTGCACGCAGCCTGGTTTTCATGTTTGCAACTTGGTCTAAGCCACCAGGAAATTGTCGCGCTCTTTTACGGCCTGTATATTGCGATGAAGCTTTAGCACGGGGGCTTCCATCTCAATACACAGAAAAGAAGAAATAGTTTGTTGCGGCAACCACCCCACCAAATGTTATGTGGCTTCTAGCATCTAAACGGAAAATTTAAAATCTAGTGGCAATTTGGAGCGAATTTTCAATTTAAGCTGGCAATCGTTTACTAAACATTGCTGAAAATTGCTCACACACAAATATTTACTTACGAAAGAAGACGCACCAATAAGCGAGAAATGCCAAGAACCACTAACTACACATACCTTTACACCTTGCTTTAATTTTAGGAGATGATCCGATAGCCCATTACCTGACATGTGTAAATTTTTAGATGACACTGACTTCTTACACGAAATATATAACACAGCCTATTTCTTCTTAAATTGAATTTTAAAACGCCTCGTGTTTGCCGCAGCATAGCCTTAGCCGCTGTTGCGCCACTGAACTACATTTAACTAGCTAACTAATGTCTCGCTTACTTCAGAATTTCGAGGTGCAAAAAGTTCGCCGACGATTACGAAACTTCCTAATGCGAAATTTGAGCACAGCTCTATACGCGTTTTCATTCCACGATTTATTGGCTGGCGCGGAAAATCTATTTCGTGCGGCACGTTGCAAATGAAGCGAAGTGTGGCACGACTGGATTGCTTTTCGGGAGATCGCTAGAGGCAGCGCGTGGGTGACGCGTGGGCGCAATTCACAGCAGCCGCCTCAGTTAGACCTCCACTCATGCAGTGCTTTGTTTCCGTATATGGTATCGTTGAACTCGCCCACCCCATGCCATCTGTGAACAGACGATGAAGCGCTACTCTGGCGCCCGCCTTGCGCGGCACTACGCTTCCCACACTTTCGCCATGCCCTCCTCCTTCTCCTCCTCATCTTCCTCCTCCCCCCGCCCTCCTCCGCTGCCGCCGCTTTCCTCTACGCACTCCCTTCGCTGTCGGCATCTTTCATTTCCCGCTGCGTTTCGCGTTCGCTGGTTCATTCTTCGCTGCGCTCGTTCGATCACTTACGCCCACGCTCAACGCAGCAACGGACGCCTAACAGGTGCGCTCTAAAACAGCGCAACATATAAGATACATCGAACGTCACAGTGTTTGAGCAGAACCAGACAGATATTTTGTTACCATGCAGAAATTCAGGCTGAAGGAAAGCAATAGAAAAAGAAACAAAGAGAACGTTTTCGAAATTCTTAGGAAGCAAAAAAGGACAGCGTTGCGGAATAGTCGGGATTCCGCGGTGTTGCTTTGACAAAGTTCCGTCCGAGCGCTTGGAGGCAAAGTTCGTACAACATCGTAGGAATTCCTTTACGCTATTTACAAGGCCTTTTGTATGTGTCTATGTGTGCATGCGAGCTAGGTATGTGTGTGTCTGCGATTCATGACATTTGTCTCAAGAAACTTGTCAACGCCATCCCAGTACAAGTTTATTTGTGCTTTGTGGGGTGCGCCGCTCATTACCTTGATTACTCTGGGTAACGTGAAAGCCAAGTGGTTCGTGGTTCAGTGTGCTTTTTTTTATCCTTCGACATCGAATATTTTTCGGAGTCGACAGCCAGGATCGCTCCTTGCACAATTTCTGGGCAACGGGCACTTATGCTGTTGCCCTTTCGCGCAAAAATGCAACAGCCCAAGCCCGAAGAAGATAACGAAGCTTCACTGTCTTATCATTCTATAGCGCGATGATGTCTAAACGTAATGTTTTCGAGTTGATACTGTTGCTAATCTGTCAGCCTGTGCGCAGACATTATTTCTCGTGAAGATGAATAGTACGGCAGAGCGCATGAACCTGGAGCCTAGGAAAATGGCTGGACATATTTGCCTGATAATATACTGAGGGGTTAAACGAATGTGTGCCAAGAGAAACTCAGCACAGCTTTGAACAGTAAAAGAGAAGTTCGTATGGTGAGACATATAAAATTTGCAGAGGAAAGATGGAGTTGGTCAACGCAAGGTAAATAAATACATTTGGGGGTGATTGGTAGATGCATTTGTCATGCAATAGTCACATAAGAGACTGATGACGATGATGATAAGGATCATGTTCATGATAATCGTACTGACGACAACTTGTTGATAGTTTCGTGTGCAAGGAGTTATACGCATCCTGTTCTTGCAGCTGTATGTTTACGGTCATGCAACATCCGTGATTTATGGAAGAGAACTCTTATTCAGCACTGCCCTCTTTTTTTCTACACTCTTAAGCAAAATTACAGCCTTTTGCCACACCTTTTTGCCACCATTTGTTCTGTCTTTCGGTCTATCAATCTATTTGCGCCTCTAATCGCTTTCCTGCCTAAATGGGTCGCAGGGTTGGTAACCCATGGGTGTGTGCCGCGTGGTCTGTGCCACTCTTCAATTGACCATCTTGGACGTTAACTTGGGTAACTGGGTATCCGTCACTACGTATGCGCCGCTATACCATGGATGACTTCTTCGCCGCTCTTCTGTGACAAAAGAAAAAGTGTCTTAAAATTCTCCCGGAAATCAGCGGAATCGAACCCACGCTACGCGCAGATTTCGCGGCGGCACCACTAGATGGCGCATCGTGCGCAGTGGTAACCGCGAGAGACAGACAGACAGACAGACAGACAGACAGACAGACAGACAGACAGACAGACACAGACAGACAGACAGACAGACAGACAGACAGACAGACAGACAGACAGACAGACAGACAGACAGACAGACAGACAGACAGACAGACAGACAGACAGACAGACAGACAGACAGACAGACAGACAGACAGACAGACAGACAGACAGACAGACAGACAGACAGACAGACAGACAGACAGACAGACAGACAGACAGACAGACAGACAGACAGACAGACAGACAGACAGACAGACAGACAGACAGACAGACAGACAGACAGACAGACAGACAGACAGACAGACAGACAGACAGACAGACAGACAGACAGACAGACAGACAGACAGACAGACAGACAGACAGACAGACAGACAGACAGACAGACAGACAGACAGACAGACAGACAGACAGACAGACAGACAGACAGACAGACAGACAGACAGACAGACAGACAGACAGACAGACAGACAGACAGACAGACAGACAGACAGACAGACAGACAGACAGACAGACAGACAGACAGACAGACAGACAGACAGACAGACAGACAGACAGACAGACAGACAGACAGACAGACAGACAGACAGACAGACAGACAGACAGACAGACAGACAGACAGACAGACAGACAGACAGACAGACAGACAGACAGACAGACAGACAGACAGACAGACAGACAGACAGACAGACAGACAGAGAGAGAGAGAACTTTAATGTCAAGGTCCTGAGAAGCTTTGCCCTAGGGCAGAGCTGCTGGCCACTCCCACGTGGGGACTGGTAGGCCGAGCCTAACCGCCGCATCGTGGGCTCTCTGGACAGCCCAAGTTTGACGTGCATATTCTGAGCTCCGGATGGCAGCCCGGGTCCGGAGACAAGCCCGGGTAAATATGCATTGCCACGTTAGGCAATGTGGTCCGGATGGCAGCCCGGGTCCGGAGACAAGCCCGGGTAAATATGCATTGTCACGTTAGGCAATGTGGTGTGTAGCTACATTTTTTCAACGTGATTTTTTTCTGCCGCATGTCTTTTTGTTTTTTGCTTACAATGCTTGTTGCATCTAAAGTGGTTTCCTTTTTTTTGTATTTTCCACATGACAGAGAATCACAGTAGCCTCTGGCTCCGATACGCACTACCGCTTTTAATGCTTTTCCCAAATATCGCTGCGAGTTCCACAAGGTGCCGATTTTATTTGTGTAAAGCACTGGTCATTAAAGTTCTGTTGTTGTTTGTTCCTGCAAAGAAAATAGAAACTGCAGTTTAGCGTTTGACGCATCATCAGTATATATATATATATATATATATATGCGCGATAGTATAAAACCTGAAAAAAAATAAGCACGAAGCCATTATGTTTATTGCCCAACGCCACATGAAAACAAGAAGCAGACAAGCGCTTGTTTCCGTTCACTCAGCACAGAATGTAACCCAGCCGCTCAAAAAGCGAATAGGCATGTACCACAGTGGGTGCTTTGCAGTGTACAATAGAAACAGTGTTTGCTCCAGAGATTGTCGGTAACTTAGTCATTAAACAGTTCTTGGAGAAGATGTGGGAATGGCGTTGTAATGAGGTGTCACAACAGGCCGAAAATCTGTAATGAGGAGAAACTGCATGTAAAACACGCTTTTCTTGAACAACATGTGCGCGTTTCGTCTTCTGTGGGAGTTGTTTCTGAAGACGGTGTTTGCGTGTGTTCGGTTAAAATATACAGCTTTTTTTTAGAGCCCGAACTAAAAAACTCAATATAGTCTAACGTTTAAATTCTTGGGTTTTATTTGTGAAAAACACGATATAATTATGAGAACATGCCTCCTAGCCGAATAAGTTTTACCACCCGGCATCTTTAACGAGCACTTTATTCGTGGTACATGGGCGGTTTTGCATTTCAGCTTCATCGAAAAGCGGCCGCCGTGGTCGGGATTCGATCCCGCTCCCACGGACTTAGTGGCACAACGCCAAAGCCACTACGCTACCATAACGGTTTTAAAATCGCCTGTAGCAGCCAGCGTAATGGTAAATCCTTGAGCTCGATTACTCGAAGAGAAGGATATAACTTGAACGATGAATCAAAATTCGTGATCACCTAAGTACCCAAATTCCACTCATTAGATTTTCAAGTAATCGCTTCACGGCACACGTGAAAGAGAAAGCATTAGATCTCTGTTTCAAGGTCGTACTGTGAGGTACAGAAAATGTCACGCCCCCAAGAAGGCCAGAAGCGAACCAAAGCATGTCCAGCCGTGTATGAAAGATGTTTAACGATTAGAAAAGCTAATTATTGACTGATTAGTGATTGGATTCAGGTGAATTAGGGTGAACTAAGGAGGGTTGAGGTGGATTAAAGGGAATTACAGTGGGCTTTAGAAGGCTTTCGCCTTCGCGTCTCCTAGGCGATAGCCCAGGACACCTGGAATTTTTTTAACCTTACGATTTGCAGCTGTTCAGTATCAATTTCGAGTATCACACCTGTTAGCAAACAATTACTCTCATAGTGTGGGACGAAGTACACTGGCTTTCTGTGCTTCAATGCATAAAAAACGCGTTTTTGACAAAAGGAGTTAGTGCAAGGACCACGCTTTTTCCCGCACGCTTTACGACGCTTAGCTCAAAACCTGTTCCATCTACATAATTTTTTCCAAATGAAATGACCAATACAATCGCCGGCTACAGTTCTCAAGTTGCAATATTTGCTGTTAAGCACAATAGACACTTGATTAGTTAGATTTTGTTACCCAATTATGGATTTAAAATTTCTATGCAAGGAATGTCCACCTACCTCTTTGAGGAATCCAGTTGAGCGATTACGAGTCTGCTATCTGCCACGAGAAGCTTTCAAAATTCTGTACAGATACAAAAAAAAAAAGAACGATACGGTATAACCATGCATACAATCTAATACACGATCACAGGTAGAACGAACGCCAGTAGGAAAGCTCCCAATATTAGAAATGTCTCGAAGCAGAGAAACTGAGTGAGGAAAAACGGAGCCACTTTCGCTCACTGTTTTGCCACCTATGCAACATTACTAAATAACAGCACACACCTATGTTCAATCGGCATCTTTCTTTTTATCAGTCAAATCAGCCATTCAAGCACTTGTTAGGGAGCGATACGTGACTATTTTATCCTGTTGCTTATTTAAATAATTAAGCGGCCATAGAAATCAACAAAAGTAATGCGAAATGAGAAAGAAATTCTTGTTTTCCTTTCGTAAACACGACATCTGATTAAGAGGGACGCCGCAATTTTGGTCCCCTGGTGTTAGTTAGCTCAAATAAATCTAAGCCCGCGAGCATTTTCCATTTAGCCCCATTGAAACACTACCGCTGCAGGTACGGTCGAGCGCACGCTTGAAATTACAACCAGGAATCTGGGAAAGAGAGAGAGAAAAAAAGATTGATTTCTTTGGAATCACTTTCCTCCTGCTTCATATGGTTGGAAGCAGACAGTCTACGAGTTCAGGTTTCACTTATCCTTCACGTTCAGTTGCATAGCCAGGGCGTATACTTCGACAGCTTTGATGGGATGACATGGCATAAACGGCTTCATTCCATGGTAAGTTGGCTGGGGCTAATTGCTCGTGTCGCATTCAGTCCTATGTAACATTTCACTTAACCGTTTCGCGAAAGGTTCGCTTCGCAAAGATCCCTACACATGCGTTAAATCCGCATCTTTTTTTTTTTTACTTTCAATAAGACATGCTTCATCTTGCTTTTTTCCACACAACCGATTTGTCATAGTCATTGCGAGTCCGCTCGGCTTGTTGTTCGGGCCCGAATCGAATCCAAAAAGAAAAAAAAAAGAAACGCGCCAAAATGGTGGCTAAGAGACAATTGATGCATTTTCCAATAGCCGTAATACGATGCACGAGTTTGTTCTCCCCAGGAGATACCCGTGGGTGCTCGTTCCCGCAAAAAAAAAAAAAGAAAAAACGGGACCTTCGTAGCATTTATTTCTTCGCTGTTGACATGCATTTGCTACTTTCTTTGTTATCTCATCTCCCTTCTGCATTTGCAGTCGTGAACTACCATGAAGTATTAAAAAAAATTATGGGGTTTTACGTGCCAAAACCACTTTCTGATTATGAGGCACGCCGTAGGGGAGGACTCCGGAAATTTCGACCACCTGGGGTTCTTCAACGTGCACCTAAATCTAAGTGCACGGGTGTTTTCGCATTTCTCCCCCATCGAAACGCGGCCGCCGTGGCCGGGATTCGATCCCGCGATCTCGTGCTCAGCAGCCTAACACCATAGCCACTGAGCAACCACGGTGGGTCCACCATACAGTATGCCATAAACCACCAGCTCAGTATTCCCTCAGCCAGAGAGTAACAACGGAGACATGCTGACATTTTCGTATAGCTTCCTCGATCTCTTGGAGCCAAAGCATGACCGCAAATTTTCATTGCCACGCGGGGAAACAGAGCAAGTGCTTGCCCCCAATTTGCTCTCGCCCCACTCTCACTACTTCCTCCTGAAAGACAGTCCTCCTCGTCCTCTGGCATTACCCGCTGGTCTTTGCCTATAGCAGCCTCCCTCAGCTTCCTTATCAACAAGAAAATTACAGTTTCTTTCTGTATGTTCCATCTAAAATATCTATGCGAATGTTGCAACCTGAGCGCTTAGAGAAAAGTGACGTCTCTTTTTTTTTTTTTTGCTTGTTTGGCTTTGTATGAGTGCCTGTGATTGTTATGTTTGGGGTTTATCTTCCTTGTTTTCTTACTAGATATACGGTCGTAAATTTAGGGGGTAGTCGGCACCGGTCCCGTCGTTTTACTCGTTCTCCTCTTTTTCCCGGGATGTTTACGATATCGAACTCAATTGCTTGTTGTTGTTCTGCGTGTTGTTCTTTTTTTGTTGCTGTTCTTGTTCTTGTACTTGTTATTTCTGTTGCTGCTGTTGTTCCTGTTTCGGTTGGTGTTCTTGTTCCTGTTGTTGTTAGTCGAAAAAAATTTTCATTGAAGTGCGACCAACAGTAGGCATAGCAGTGTTGCACCATATCGTACAGGTTTTTGTGGCAACTGCAATGGCAATAACGGATAGAGGCTATATAAGCGACGGTTGGACCGAGCACTGCGGGCTATTCCAACGACCCAATTTGATATTGCGCTGTAGATAGCGAAACCCTGTTGCAGCGTCTGCTCTTAATAACACTATCATGAGCATTGGGGCTGCAGTGGGCTCGTCAAAAAACCAATTTTTTTTTTCGTCTCATTTAACGAACAAGAACAGAATAACAACTTAATTCTACGCTTTCATGACTAAACTGCAGCAGCTAAAATCGCACCTTTCCCAATTGCTGAAGGACGACGCTTAATAAATATTGGTCTGCTACCCTGTTGCGTGTCTGCAATAAATTTTAGGGACAATAATAATGACCGTGGCACATATAATTTTCATCGCACGAGTTTCAGTCTGTTTTACTTGTGCAGGCTGAGATATTCAGTGGTGTACCGTATCTCTGGGCAAAACGTTTTCCTCGCATGTCATAAAAAAAAAATAAGGGTAGCATTAGGTACAAAGAAGTCCCCGATTACTCCACTGTTCATTTGCCTACGAAGCTATCATTACGGAAGAACATTTCACGTGCTCATGACTACATGCTGCAATAAAAACAGAGATAAAAAAATGAAAGCTGCGTACGCGATGGAACTAGGCTGTCAGCTTGTATGCGTGCTGCTCGCATAATGAGCACGTTACAACGTTCCTCTCTTAGAGCAGTAGAAAATGTGAGCACAGTATTTCAACGCTGATTATTCAATACTCCAGTTGCGTCCGTAAGATAAAAAAGGAGTTGTCATTAAAGAAAGTGAGCGCTGTACCCTAACTGACGAAGTGATCACTAAACTTTCGTAGCGCACACAAAAGAATGCACTCGGCTTGACAAGCAACCCTCGCAGTAAATGGACGTCGAGCTACATTGACGATATATCCTTAATGCCACCAAGGTACTCATTTATATAGGGCCTCTAATGCAACTCATTGCAGTTATTTGTGCATTTGAGAATAAGGTTACAGGAAATAACGATAGTTTCAGCTTTTCCTACCTTCGAGTACTGTTCCAGGCGCAGGAATTATGGATGAGCGTAACGCTTTGCTCTTCCCAACTATTGCCCGTACATGAAGCGTGTGCAGACTGCGGCAAACGTTTATGGGCCGCGTATCACTGAAGTACACCTGACGCTCTCTCTAGCAAAGCTTTTGACGGCTTGTAATTCAGGATGTAAAAAGGACGAAGCTCTCTTCTCTCTCGCAATAAAAGTATTGTAGGCCTTTGAGGCTCCCAGTATACATATAACTGCACACTATGGTTCGATTTGTTACTCGTGCGGTAGTTTGCTAACCCAGTCATCTGTCATATCGCACGAATGTAGCATTAAAAAAGTAGTACGTTGGAAAAACGTGCCTTTACGGCATTGCAAAGAGGCGGGGCCGCACGCTGAGTGGCCGTCATTAAGCTAGAGAGTTGTCTTAGTTAAATTGCAAGGTTCCAAGTCGATGTAGTAGCAGCTGCTCATGAGCACGTCTGTGGGCAAGAATGGCGGCTGATAAGCCCGGCACAAAAACGTGCTGTGCGAGGTTATCACAGCTGCGTCCCAGATATACAACAGATACATGTACATGCACCAGTGAGGATTAGAAAAGAAACGCCGTTAACTGATATTCTGGCTGAACTCAGAGGCACGGAAAATTCGCAAACTAGTGGCAGCGTTTCTGAGGAGGGCATCTTGCCCCGATTTTTTTTTGCAATATGAACAAGCAACATTTCTTTCAACGAAAACTTCTTCCTATTATCATCGTTGACCTGCCGCTTGGTGTGTGGTTTATTTCTATGCCGACAACAAGGCGACGTGTCCAAAAACTTTCTAGGAAGCAGACCAACCTGATGCAAACACTCCTCATTCCCGTAAAGCTTGCTTGATAAAATGGTAAAACATGCATTCAATTACCAATATTACAAAATCAAAATGCGAGATCGAAATGCACCTGGAAATCCACAAGGCTTTTAAGGGATCGTCCTCAGAATTTTTGTTGTTGTTCTATGCCAACTGAAAGCTCCGCATGTATTTCAAATCGCTTCCGTACTCTTTCTATTCATAGACACCTTATTCGGAATCATGACGATGCGTAAAGGTGTAAAGAACCGATGGTCATGCCACTTTTAGTGTGTACACGAATTCTTAGGCTACCTAAATTTTACATTTACATCTACGTCTTTATGTGTCATATTCAGAAAATTGGATTCAGGGCTTACGTAATAAATAGCACCTCACTTTTAAAAGGAAGGTACCCATGAGAGAAGTGACAGACTGTATGAGACATCCACATGCAGGTTAAACCCAAAAAATTTTGAGAGCAAGAAATATAAAAGAAATAAACAGGCAGACAGAAGAGCCAAGTTGAATTTCTGGAAAGCCAGGGCTTAAGCAAAACACACAGAGAAGAACGGCGCACACTTTGCGGTGTCTGTGCATTTTGTCTAAAGAGTGGGCTGCCAGAATTTGAACTACGCAACCGCAACTGGCTCCAGGTTCTACTCTAGTGAAGAAGAAGCTAATTATGGGTTCGTACCAACGTTAAGCTGATACCCTGCTTTTTAAGACAAAGCACCCTCGGAAGTTCATTTCGGTGCGCCTATTCATAATGAAATCTCATTCAATTTTTCTTCGCAAGCTTTCTTCATTCCTTTTAGCCGGGCAAATTTGAACAGGAGTATTTAACGGTTATACACGTGCAGAGGAAAAACCTCGGCAGAATAAAAAAAAAGATATATTGTTTAAGGTAGAGGGTAATTATATATTTAGACTGCGTATTGCCATGCCTTTCTTCCGCAAATTCGGCTGGACTTCCTCGCCCAGCTTTCGACATTAGCCGACTACATTGGAGATTCGGAGAATAGCTCTGTTTAAAGAGGCTGTGAACTTGATGGCAACCTAATAGGTGCCGAAATTTTGCTATAGCAAGCAATAACGCGCTCTCTCTAAAGATTTTTGGCCCATGTACCTTTTGGGGATGATTGACGATGGTAATGCGATTAGCAATCTATCCCGCGACGGTGTGTAATGGTTGATCATAAGTTTTCTGTGTCGTGGAGATTATTACGAAGAGCAGCACGTACGCTGTTACATATATACAATTACCTAAGATCGCGTCAAAGAGGTTGATTGAAACGAGGCACACATCAACTATAACCCAGTGGCACACAAGCAGAGACACGGGTTGGCGCGAAAGGAAAACCGTTAGATCCGAATGTAGATACTGAAACCTGCGTGAAGCATCCTGCGAATGATAAAATAAAATAAAACTAAATTCTTGGGTGTTGCAGTGCCAAAACCACGATTTGATTACGACGTATGCCGCAGAGGAGGACTGCGGATTAATTTCGACCACTTGTGTTTTTTTACCGTGCACTCAATGCGCGGTACCACTGGCGTTTTTTCCGTCTCGCCCCCATCGAAATGGGGCCGCCGCGGCCGGTATTCGATCCCGCGACCTAGTACTTGGCAGAGCAACGCCAAAGCCACTAAGCCACCACGCCGGGTCCTAAGTATGCTAATCGCAACAAAGAGAAGGTGCAGCATTACTTTTAGTACGATGTTTTCTTATTTAGCGCCAACGAATGGCTGCCAAAGTAAGCAGCTTTCTTGCTAATGATTAACAATAAGAAACTTCTTGCGCGATAGTAGAGACCTACACACACCCCATTTGTATCCTTGTATTGCGAGTTAAAATGAAGGTAGATATATTTCTCAGATGCAACTACCGTACACAAAACTGCGCAATGTTGACAGCGTTTAACTTTTGGAAGTGCAGCTCTTGGTCGTCAAGGTAAGCGAATGCGTAGTCAGGGCACCTGTTTTGCTCAAGGACCACGTCGAACAACAAATAAAAGGGAATATTTTGCCCAGAATGTTGACAGTCACTTTCGCATAGGCTAAAGAGGATGAGAGCGAAAGCCAGCGCACTAGCCAGACTTTCATTAAATTACATTCAACTGCCTCGTTACATTCCTATTGATTTCTCCCACCAAAGCTCGTGGGACCTATTGCCCGAATTAGCGTTGCATCAATTCGCCTCGACGTAATTAAAGTTGCCTTAATTAAAACAAATGCGTTTATTAAGGCGAAGTGGGTTCGACTCTCGACCTTCACGATGTCAATTGGAATCCAGCTTGCAGATATGATCGGGTAGCCAATATCTCTAAGTTAGGTTGGCTGTGATGTTGGGCTGCTAAGCACGAGTTCGCGAGAACAAATCCTGCGATGGGAATTCGATCCCGCGATTTTAGATGGGGGCGAAATGCGAAAACCCCCGTGTATATAAAGTTAGGTGCACGTTAAAGAACCCCATGTGGTCCAATGTTCCGAAGCCCCTAACTACGGCACACCTCACAATCAGATCGTGGTTTTGGCCCCTAAATCGCCATAATTTAATTAATTTTAAAGTTAGGTCATGGGCGCGAGCGCCTTAATTAACTCCGCCCTAAATAGACCAAAGGTCGTATGTTTGACTCTCGACCTTCACGATGTCCACTGGAATCCAACTTGGAGATATGGGCGAACCGGCCATATGTCCAAGTTGATTCGATTGAACTTTTGCGCCATGACGCAGGACAACGGATGTTTCGAGCCACGAGCCATCTAAGGCTTTCGCCTTAACTATTCCCTCTCCCGTAACTGCATACGGACACAATATGCCAGAAGCCACCGATGGCTCGGAGACACTCGCTTCCCCGTTACACTCGAACTCCCCTGCATTATGGGCCCCGCTGCGAAATTGCTCCACCTGCAAAGGAAGAAAATACCAGAAATATCTAGGTATTCGCTTCCTTTGGGGTCTCAAACGGCAAGTCGAATATTCCGGAAAAAGCATCCTCGCCAAGGTTTGGGTGGTGAGGGAGCAGGGCAGATGGTCCTCCCGTGTTCCGCTCCGTTGGAACGCCGAACGGGGCCCGCACGAGATTTATGGCAGCAATTGAGCACACATGCCCCGTGCTCTGCGGTGAGATGCAGAGTCTGCGGGAAGTGCTTTGCGCAGTCCTCCAGTCTCAGGCCAAGGCTGTTGTCGCATGCTACACGTCTGTTCCGGGAACCAAGTTGGCCTTCGTGGCTTCCTCGTTCCTGCTGATTTTTCAGCCTCCTTCAGAGATTCTTGTTTTCCTGGTTCTCTTTTTCCCGCTGTTCACTATGTCGCCCAGTACCAGTGCATTTCTGTACAAGCTATGGGCTTGTGCGCTGGCGACTGTGATAGCTCACGGTCGGCAAGGCAATGCGCAATGCGGAAAGCATTTCAAGCATTTTGGGAGAGCAATCAAGGTTTTGTGTTTTTCAATGATTTGATTTGTCGAAGTAAAGCGTCAGTGCAAAAAGTTCTTTTGGTGACCACTTAGGACTCCGGCATTTTGAGGTGGTGATTTCAATTGCAGCTTTGCTTTCTGAATTGGGCGAAAGGCAAAAACTTACAAACATACAGCGAGCTATCAGCAGGTTTTTCTGAGTGCAGTATAGTGAGAAAAAAAATCTGGCAGTAGTGCAAGCACGACCCGGTACTCCCTCCATTCAGTTAGTTCAGTTAGCGTGGCAATGATTGGGCAAAGCACGAATTTCTCTAAACTTCCACGATGCTATACATTCTCAACAGATTATTACTGGTACTAATGTTCAAGAGCAAATTATTGATTGTCCTGCAGCAAGTTTTAGTGGCAAATAATTTGAGGTATAAAATTTGAAGCCACAGCGACGTTCGCAGACAATAGGGCGAAGTTTAGCCCTTTCAGTCAATTTCTTCATATGGAGGCGCAATATTCCCAGCTTTAAAGACAAGAGAAATATCTTGAGCATGGCGCTGAATAAAAAGGTGACCATTTTCTCGCCAAAAAGAAATGTCATAAGTCACTTAACTACGGATAATAATTCAAAACTAGGGTAATTTAAGAGCTGAGCTACCAGGTTTGATGAGAGCATTGTGTTCTAATAAACAGCTCTGTATTCGGGCTGCTTTTTCGTACTCTTCGGCGTCATCAGAAGGTCTTGAACTTAATATTAACCCACGCATCAACTCGCAAGAAGTATTTCATTCTTTTTTAGGATGTACAGCATCAGCTATACTTGGTGAATGCCCGTAATCAGGAAACGTTTGTTATTATGATGAGTGGCCAGAAGTGACTTGAGCATTCAAGCTACAATTCCCACATATTTCTGAAAAGTTCGCTCTCTATCGCCAAAAAACTATGCATATTTAAAGGCCTTAAAAGCACTCAGTCATATTTCATGACAGAAGGGGCTATAGAAATCCTTGTGCGGCCAAAATCATTCCTACGATAGCTGAAGTGAAATACTACGAAATCAAACTGGCACTGCTGTCAGGTTACCTTCTGCTTGTTTAACTTCAACACTGTTCTTACCGTTAAGAAAACAGCACGAGACCGAAGGTAAAGGAACTAAATAATTGTGGCAGAAAGCAGTTTCTCAAGTCTACAACCAGTAATTTCGGAGTTTCGTGGTACTGTATTTAACCACCATTAATCATCTCGCAATAAAGTCATGCCTCACCACATATCCGTGATTACTACACAACATAGTCTTAATTATTCAACGTCTCCTCCACCTTTGAAAAAACATGTCATGCTACCATGTTGTAGATGACCTGTATCAGGCTTTTCGCACACAAGAAAATGACGCAGAATGACACACTGCATGTTTGTCTCGATGTCTAAATCCATGGAGCGCTGAACATTCTAAAAAGCTTTGAAGTGCCATTTAACGATAACTTTAGTCTCCAGCTCAGTGGCTCCCTCACTATTAACAGCAACTGATCGTAAACGCACTCATCTTACGTAAATGGAATGCGCTGCTCTTTTAAGCAGTGTTGGTTTTTTTTCATCCTTCCAATGTTGTTTACCCCATCCAGTCAGACCGAAGGTTCAGACTGCTTTTGCCAGCATTTGCTAGCAGTTCATGCCCGCCTTAAATGAAACCTTATGACACTGTTCTTTAGCATTAGTAGCACGGACTGAAAAAGCGAAAAGCAGAAAGCGTGCACTGGCTCAGGAAATATCCAGCTTTCTGCGGTCCGTAATCTTTGGACGCCGACTACACGAGAGCTTAAAATTGGACAATGGTTGGTACAGTGATGTCATCAGAAGAGCGCAAGAAACATGAATAAAAGCAAGGAAGTGAAGTAACGCTAGAAGCAACGACACTGTCGGCCCAATGAGTTAGTCAGCATGGCACAATGTACGGCGTATGTGACCCCGTGATAGGATTATGTTGGCGCTGCCTACAGTCTTTGTTGAAGAGTGTATGATGCTTGTAGGTTTATATATGTTTTCCGACCGATCTTTTCTCGTGAAGAGAGGTACTATTGGATTGAAGAAGTCAAAAAGGTCGAAAATGTTAACACTTGGTGTATTTTCATCTGTTTATATGCTCATTCCAGTCTACATTACAGCCGCTTGTGAGTGATTGTGACTTTGTTTACAAAATCATTGTGGTGCGACTTGCCTCTGGTTTTTATATTTATTTATTCGCGGGGGCACAGGACTTTCTGCTGTGGATTTCTGGCTCTGTGACGCGGTGTCCTGTCATTTTCTAACTAAATATATTTTTATATTGCTATTTCCGCTATGCACGAAGGAGTAGCCGTCAGTATTACAGGATCACTGTATCTTTATTCTATTTTTCTTAAACAAACACCAAGAAGGAAAGAGGTTTTGTGTGCTCGCTCAACAACCTTCAACTAGAAATCAGGTCAAAAGAAAGCAATAAGCGTGTGGTTCCTGTTCGTTCTTTACCTGCCACGTTGAGGCTAAAACGTTTTCACAGTAGTCCTCAAGAAAAAGAAATGATAAAGAAAAGTTCGGAAGGTTTCTCCTATTATACGAACCAATCTCACGCCCGAACGCATTGATATGATGAAAAGAAAGCAGTGTATAACAGCGTGTAGTGACTTGACGAGAAGGACGCTGAAAATGTGTTTCCTGTTTAAAAAGTATAATTTTATTGCCATGATGGTCCGCCATGCTTGAGCGCAGCAGACGCTATGGAATCAAAACAAGGGACACGGACAAGAAATTACAGTAAGTTTACATACGTCAGTCTTTCTGACACACTTCTTGAAAAGCCGGGGTATTCGTTTTGTTTTCCCTTATTTCTGGTTTGTTCATTCGTAGTAGCCTGCTACAAAAGGAGTAACCGCAAAAGAGAAATCTATTTCTGCAAGTTTGGTTTCTGTCGCTCGCAGCGATCTCTGAGGTCAAAGTTTCTTATTTGTATGCGGCGCTTTCATCTCTGTGCCCTCACGAACTTCCGGTTCGCCGGATTTCTTGTCCAAGTTGTTCTCGGTCATTTTTTTTCTAGACTGTATTGCCTTTTATAATCACATTACTATGAAAGCATCAAAGACAAATGCTACGTATGGTATTTAGTGGCTCTGAATTGATGAAGCTGAGCGGAAAATCACCAATAACGAGCAAAGACTTGACAGGTACTCTAGTTGTCAAATTTATTAATTTATTGGTTCATTTAATCAGTTCAAGACCTCTAGCAACACTGGGGTTATGGGAGACGCCATAAGGGACGGCTACGTAAAAATGTTGACGGTGTGGTGTTTTCGTTAACCAACCCATAGAATCCCATTATATAAGAGTACTTACGTTTCGCTCACTTGGAAATGCTGCCCTTATCGGTATGAAAACGTTCTATTGACATTCAGGAAAAGTTTTGTCAAGAGAAACAAGCGGGATTTTTCAGGAGAAGTTCGAGTACACTGTAATTTCCACTGGTGCAATACAATTTGACGTAGTAGTTCTGCGGAAACCCGCAAGGTGGAGAGGAGTATTTAATTACAATTTAGTTGAGTTATACACGTGGCATCAGGGGAAGAAAAAAACCGACCGTCCTACCGAATTACGGGGATGTCGAACTGGCGGAAAACGTCGACTTTTCCAACCCGCGTCTACGTCAAATGGCCTATGGAACAACTCTAAATCGCGCTACTTGACGAACAGTAACTTATTCCGTCCATGATGTTCCATCTGTCAAACAGGCCACGCGCCGCAACTACCGTTACTCTTTCCCTCCTTCTTTCACCATTTACATCGCCTCCATGCTGCCGCTGAGGGGCCTACCAGTGTGTGAAACAGTTACCAGGGTTTTTCTATTTTCATATCCACTTCATCCTAATTGTAAAGCCTCGGATTTCAAAGTATTTTTTTCCATGTTTCGGCCGTTGAGGTTATTTAAATGCTCTTGCTAATTTCAGTGTTTAACTGATTTATCATCATACGGCGTAAGTTCGGCCGTTGAGGTTATTTATATGATCTTGCTAATTTCAGTGTTTAACTGATTTATCATACGGCGTAAGCCATGTTTACTAACCAAAGTTAATTAGACCAGAGCTGACACCATACAAATGCTTAGCGTCAAGGCGAGATAGAGCAGAAACTCGAAGCATTATCTCCACTTGCCTTTGTCTTGGGGCCAGTTTTTTTTTTGCCTTACCAAGATGATGATCATGTTAACAGTAAACTTCTTCGTATTGTAGAAGGGAAGGTAATTGACGGATCGAGCGCCAATAACTTGTGTCTATAGTGTCTCTGGAAATCCTGGAGCAATAATGCTGTCACAAATGTGTGACCAATGTGAAAAATACTATGTTCGTCATTGCGTGGAAGGGAACGACGAGTGTCAAGATTATCATTTCCACCATCTTGATTGCGTTGCAGCTCGCTTTAGAAATCTTAATTTAACTACGTTATCATTTATATTTCTTCTCACGGTAGTACTAACAGAAGCTTTCGCTGCATCAACAAAGGGCTAAGCGCTTTAACTCCGCCAATCGGCCCTGACACCGCTGCCACCAAGTTGTAACAATAAAAATGCAATGAAAAAAAAAAGAACGCTGAAAGCGTGGTGGAAAGCTGCAGTCGAACAATCCGTGGGAAACCTTTGCTGTTATTTCCTACCAGCATACATGTATTGCGAAATAAGAAATGATGTCATCTTTTGTTGCGACAATCGCTTTGTGTTAGGAAACCATGCCGTACACCCGTGGCCTTATGGATGCTATATATGTGATATTAATCACGCTACTCACCGAACCTTTATCATGTTCACGATCCTAAACTACGTGAGCAGAAGTGAAAGTAATGTTAACTTATTGATGGAGCTTTGGATACCCTCATAATGTTGGCGCCGTCTACCTTTTTTCTCGGCGTTGCTCTTTTTAAAGCTCCGTATACGTCACCACAGGCGCGCCTTCCGGCTCACATCCAACACTGCGAAACTTTCTTACATTTTTCTCGCAGCACAGACCTTGCTGAACTTATGCATAGAGAGTAAAGCCAAGGACAACCTGGTTAATCTGCCTGCCCGTCCTTCCTTCTTTCGCCCTTCTCGGCGCAAGAACAGATGCGAAATGTAGGTGCGAAATGGGACATCAAATTAAATTTTTTGAGAAAACGGGAGCCAAATACTCCTGTCATGTGCGGGCAAGGCTTACCGGCTATAATTTGGTAATCGGCAATCAAATGAATTGCCAAGCAAAGTGCTAGAAAGGAACAGCTATTCTGGAAATTGGGTTGTGATCCCTAAAGGCAGCACAGGTCTCACCCTTTCTTTTGTTTGATTGTTTGCCTTTATCTTCCTTGGCTTACTTTGTTTAGAGGTTGAAAAGGTAAGAAACAGAAGCTCCAAAGAAAGCAACTAGAAAGGCTCTCTTGCAGTATTATTATATAACTTTGACTTTCGTTGCTCAGTCCATCATTGCTTTTTGTTAACCACCTCCCGCTTCAACTGCAGTAATTTCTGTAACATTGAAATTTCTTTACCATAATTTCCTTCTAAGCTTAGAAAACTAACCGGAAGTAAGATATCGGGAACCTATGACACCCTGACAATATCATTGCCCTTGTCTTATCCTTTTTTCGATCCAGTATTTTCATATTAGTTAGATCCTGTTAATGAAGAGTATGTTTATTTGGTTTCAATATTTAATGGCTTTTTTTTCCTTCAGGAATTTATTATACTCGTTACAGGTTACAAAACAGGAAGCTATAAGAATGCGTCCATCTTCCTCCGTCTTCCCGCGTTCACTCTCTCCATCTACCCGACTTCTCAATCTTTGTCTCATATATGCTAACTTTTTTTTACCCTGAGGATCCATTTAACCCTACATCATAAACAAATACAATCGCAAAATTTCGGGAGAAATACTAAGCACTCAAGACATAGCACGCAATGATGTTGCGATTCGAAGCTACCCTTCGGAAGAATTCAAATCGAATTTTTTCTCATAGCCCGCGCTTACGCCTCTTTGTCGACAAAGAAACTCATTACATAACACGACGTCTGCGGATGGCAACATAAAAAAAATAACCCGTGGGTCCGAGCTCCACTACTTGTGGTCATGGCCGCGCATTGAGTGACATCGGCCAGCGTTCCGCAAGCCAGCGGTGGTGTCGCAACGAAATAAGCTGGCCTCGAATGCGGCTGCAGCAGCAGCTTTTTCGTTTCATACTTTCTTACTTTGTGCGCACAAACTTTCTCTTATCTCGATCGACCGGAGCAGACCCATGGATGTCGCAGTGATGATGTACGGTTGCTAGCCGGTCGAGGCGGTGCAACTGCATCTTCACTTACAGAGTGAACGAACCAACAGGGACAAAGAAGAGGGACCTAACAGGTCTCGTGTTACGCCTTTCTTTTGTGTCCCTGTCGGTTCGTTCGCGCTGTAAGTGAAGACACAGTAACGATGGCAGAATTTCTGTCGTTCGTTCTTCTTTCTCTTCTTTTTTTTTCCTTACTACATCCACGTATCAGTAATCAAGAACGTCCAAACGTATGCATGTCCCACGTGTAGCAATAATGCGGATGTTAGTGCGGTTCAAGGAAACAATGAGTCTCGCCGCGGTCACAAAATAGTGCTTGAGCCAACGAAGATTGAGAGTATAGCTTATCGACTTTGCGGGATGTTTTAAGCGTGACAAATGGATGGGCGCAGCCGCTTGAAGAAGTGACGCTAAACGTGACAAATCACCCAGTCTTTGTCAATGCGCACAACGGGAATGAATAAAAAAGAAAGTGTGGAAGATTTCGGGTTGGGTGGAGGGGGGGGGCATTTTTATGATCCTAAATGAGGAAGACACTCGGAAGCTTTTAAAGTAATGAGCCTATTGAAATTAACGATCTCGATTTGGCGCACGAATGATGTCTGCCTGATATAACTAGCCTGCTGCACATCTCACTTCTGTCGTGTCGTGAGAGGAAGCGGTTGATTCTTAGTCAGCAGAAAACATGAGTCATAGTACGCATGTCAGCAACAAACGATTTGTTCTGCGGCAGCCCTTCATGCTTTGGGACACGTACGACACATTTACAGCCTGCAGTCTTAAGAGCGCTTCCGGCAGAAACCTGTCTGGTCCACCGTCATTATTCGCCATTTGACCATACCACGTGATCACGCGCGCGGGAGTCGGCTGGGTGCTACAAACTAGTAAGTGGGCGTAAGTTACCCATAATGCCGAGTGTTTCCCAAACGTGTTTTAGCCGTTTCGTGGACTGCCTTAGTTTGTTTCTATCGCCGATGGCATTTGGTAATATTCCGCGCGTTCTCGATACTTCGTGACTTCTGCTAAAAGTCCAAAGTGCTCAAGTTGTCCCGCAAGTCAGTCGTCTGCATTCAATACGCCCTGAACTCAATACGAAGCTAACGCCTCAGGTGTCAGCGCACGGTGCACAATTGCGCCTCCACATCGTCGTCAGTGCAACGTCACCCAAGTCAAAAGTCAGCGTTTAGTTTTCGTAAAATTTACTCTACATCGCATATTTGAAAAAGAACAATTTCAGTATAGAAAACATGTGCAGAAGTGTAGTACCCTCTTGATGTGACGTCCTCCGGGCCTGTAAGGAGAAAATACACGAAATGAAATCAAGCACAACTGGTATTAATCTAGGGCTTCATAAGTTTCCGCTGGTCGACCACAAGATCACAGAAAGCCCTTTCCAGCAAAGACAAACACACCATAAAGAATTCCATGACAAAAAAAAAGGGAAATGCAGGCAGGAAGACACATTGTCAAGGTCCCAAAATCAATGCACGCCTCTCATGCTAAGCGCCCTTATATTCTTGCTTTTTCCGCAGCGATTGAAACCGCTTCGCCCAATTTAATTGCTTTTCACACAAGCTCAACGGCCACGGAGGCAGCGTTATTGCGTTTCTCAGCAGGACATGCGGACAGCGAAGAGGAAGAGTGTGAAGGCGAGCTGGGGAAAGAGATGACGTCGCTTTTTGATACTGAGGGAAACCAACGCCTTGTGGTGTTCATCCTAACGAGAATGAGCGCGTCCCATGATGATATTCATCGTTCCTTGTAATTAGTGGTTATACGAAGCGTTAATTCTAGCCAGGCGGGGAGCTTGGCAAGCAGTGACGCAACCATTGGAGCCCGCCTGCTGGCGTAGGAGTAGCGAAATTTCTAATGCATTAGCAATGGCTACATCAGATTGCGGGTTCTTGTGAGAACAGAAGGCGGCTGGCGACTTTCAAGCGGAAGCAGTCACTGTTTTCTGGGAACAAAGTCGAACATTTCGAAGGGAATTGATTTCTCTCGCTTTTCTCGCTGATCTACATTTTTTTCACACTAAGGTTAGTTTTAAATTAATATAATCAGCAACACCAGTTTGGAAAGACTTGGCGAAAACTTTTCACGTGTCAGACCTATCGTTCTGGTCTTGGCATTAGGCCTCGAACTCAACTGTTGCTTAGGTAAATTATATTTTGTTTTTCAACGTACTAGATTGGTATCATTCGGATTCAAAACCTACTGTCCCTTAATATTATAGTGGAACGTTCACGCAGTCACCGTTTTGGGGCCTTGTTAATTCTGACAAATCTATTGTGAAAAGTGTTATCAGGTTACGTTGACCTGAATCAATTAACAGAAACATTTGCCTAAATGGTATTAGGCGTTCACCTGCTACACACAGCCTTTAAGGAATTCTGGTTCATTCCGAAATGAAAGTTACAAGCATAGTTACACCTTAAAAAGTACTTTTCATAAATCTAGCAATTAGCGGCACTTTGATGGTAGACATGCGGGGCACAAACGTGAAGGTTAACAAAGAGGTTCGAGAACAAGTTAAGCATCGCGCAAAAAGAAATGAAACAAGAAATATAAGTAAAAAATGCTCCTAATTTATTGTTAGAAGAGGTGCTTAGGCAAGCACATTGTAATGAGATTCAAGGCAAATGAAGCGTTGAGGTTAAAAGAAACGTAAGAAAAAAATTTTTACGACCGCGTGTTCCCATCGCTGATTTTGATATCTCAGAGGCGTGCTTTCTCAATTGTCTTCTTCGTACTTAAGTATGTCGTAATCACAGAGCAGGGGTGGCTGCCTTTCGTGTTATTAGCCTTTATTTCATTTTATTTTTCGCAATTTTCTTTTAGAACACTTATCAAATTGCGCCTATATCGAGGGCGTTTAAGTAAAACACGTATTTTTGTAGTATATCATTCTGCCCATACTTCAGCGCTTCCTGTTTGCCTCATCTATTGCGTGTCCACCTTTCTTTTTTTCATTTCTGCTACTCGAGTCGTCGCAATTCAGTTAAAGTTGGACTAGCCGTTTAGCAACGTTGGTAGTTTTTTGCCTTTCAACGTTGCTATAGGTTTTTTATTTAACTTAACTTTATTTTATAGACTTCCTACTCTTAAATGGTTGTGCTTCTTCCGTTGCTTAAAAAAAATGCACAGACCCCGCCCCCACCCCTCCCCGCTCGTGCGATGGCAAAGAATAACGTGAATATGTGAGCTGCAACTGAGTGCTCACTCACGTGTAAGATACTCCTTGCGTGTCGTTACATTATAATGCGCTTAAATCAAGCGAAATTGGATGGATGGATGGATGGATGGACGGACGGACGGACGGACGGATGGATGGATCCTGAAGAATAGTTGATTCAAAACAGAAACTTCAGTTGCTTCCTATGTTTATTACATGCGACATTGATTTATTTACTGATTATTCAGTAATTTTAATTACTTTCCTTCATATTGAACGTGTGCTTTCAAGCGAAACTTTTCGAGACGATCTGCATACGCTGTAGCTGCTAAAGAAAATGAAGGGGCTTCAACATGCGTTTATGAGCAGCTGTTCGGGCAGGCCCCCGAGTAGTAAAAAGAAATAAAGATGAAAATTGGACTACTGGAGCTTTTTTTATTACAGAGGCTAAGTACTCTACTAATGACTAGCTTATGTACTTATTAATCGTGTTTTGTGTGTCAAGCGAGGCGCCAACACGCTCTACAGCTCTAAACGTGACAGAAGTTTAAAGTAATCGCGATGAGTTTTCAGCAGAAGAGCAAGATTTTCGCCCACAGTATTAAAAGGCGCTCAGAAAACGACACTTCAAAACGACAGTTCACAGCATGCCAACAATAACACGACCGCAAGGATGAATGTAGTAACCCTGATATGAAGATGGTGGCACGAGGACAACGATGACATGGCAGGAACTGTGACGAGGATGACGATGGGAACAACGACGGCATGACGATGACTATTGGAATAAAATCAAGTATGTCGCTTTTATTCTCTTCGGTTGCTTTGCTTACGACTATCCTCGTACAGCTTTCACTTCTCCAGTATTTCGGGCCGTTACTCGTCCCAGTGCTTTCAAGTTCATTCCTTCTCAGCGGAGGTCAACGAACGCACTTCAGCTGTTGTTAATAACTGAATCACTTTATAGGTCTCTCATCTCAACAGCGTCACGCTTCGAGTACCGATCTCTTTCAGCAACTGAATCCAAAACAACGCGAAGAAAAGTCGTGAAGAGGCTCTTCACCGGCTATGCCCCGGAGAAATGATAGAGGAACAGTGACTAGTTCTTTGTGCGCATGTTTCTTCTATGCTGCGTGTGCATGAGTGCGTTGGGTTGTGTGCCTGTCAGTATGTGCGTTCCCTCCTGCAGCGAGGTCTATGCTCTCGTGTCTAGATTTCTTCGGTTCGGTTCGGTCATGCTCATTCTTGTCAGTGTTAACTCAGCGGGGCGTCAGCGCAGAAAGGATATCTGCGAGGCTGATGTAAGGTTTAGGTCAAGAGCATCTCCAAGCAGCAGCGATCTTTAATGGTACGAGTGCGAGTGCATAAATAAAACAAAATAAGAGACACGCGTAGTACTGGGAGTCAAGCGTCCAATAACGCGCAGCTGCGTCATGCTCGCGAGAGAGAAGACAAGAAGCGCGGCCATCACCGAAACGCTCCAACGCGTTTCGCGATAAGAATGCACCGCTCGTCCCCTCCCCCCCCCCCCCTGATTTTTAGTCTAATGCCTGCGATTTCTATGGCGGCCATTTTTCTTTTGTTGTCGTCCCGCCTCTCGACGACGCCGCCAGGCTTGTGTTTCTCCTGCTGCACACAAAGAAGGGGAGGGGGGCTGGATCGCTGGGCGGACCTCGTTCTGGTTTCTTTACGTTTATCGCTCTGTTTTGCGCTTCCTTCCTCTGACCTCTTTGGTTCTATACGGGCCATCTTTGCTGTTTTCTTTTCTTTCATCACTCTTTCTCTTCAAGGTCACTACTTTCCTTTCTCTGCCATATCTTTTTGTCTTCGTGCAGTTATCTATCTATCTGTCTGTCTGTCTGTCTGTCTGTCTGTCTGTCTGTCTGTCTGTGCGCGTGCGCGTGCGCGTGCGCGCGTGTGCGCGTGCGCGTCTGTCTGCGTGCGCGTGTGCGTGCGTGCGTGTGCGTGCGTGTGTGTGTGTGTGTGTGTGAGTGTGTGCGTGTGTGTGTGCGTGTGTGTGTGCGTGTGTGTGTGCGCGCGTGTGTGTGTGTGTGCGTGTGTGTGTGTGTGTGTGCGTGTGTGTGTCTCTCTCTCTCTGTCTCTGTCTGTTTTCCTCTTTATTTATTCTGTCTCTATATTTAATCCCCGTGTCTGACTTACTTTACCTGCTTATCGTATTAGTAGGATTGGAAATGTTAGCTATAGGAATGTTGCGCGTTTTTCAACGAAAAGGATAGCTAAAACAAATAGCTGAAAACGACAGTGCAAGGTGAGTTGATGTGAATCCCGAGATTTTTCAACAGTCGTCTACACTTGCGCGAATGTTATTTGTAACAAAAATGCGTAGAAAACAAAGCGAAACCGGAATATAAACGGTTCTGTTAATTCTGATTGAGGGACCTAAGGAAACCGTCATCTTTTTACTCATAGGCACTCATAGATTACTGCCGTTGGGCTTCACAACCAAGACGTACTTCAGCAGTTAAAGAGGCCTCTTTGACATTTTCAAGCGCTCTAGCCTTAAACAGATGAAAAAAAAAGCGTTATTGCTTCCTTGCCATTCTTTGTATCTCCATTTTTATGAGAAGAAGCATAGTCGGTTGCGTGATTGTATTGTTTGCGTTGTTTTCAATTGTTTCAAACGAGGGAACTGTGTGCGGTTTATAGATAATTTTTACCAGGTTAGCAGATCTCTAGGGGTTAGATTTTGGGTTTGTTGTATGGTGGACTTCACAGTTCACATTTTCGCTGAAACTTATGACGCAGGTCTTTATTTATAAAACTGTTATTTGTAAGTGACTAATGATTAATTCCTAGTCATTGCGCTAACCATTGAAACTTGCCTCCTGTGGTAAACTCTACCTCAAACAATTCTCAGCTGTCTTGATATCATTGCGCTGACCCCTGGAGTAAGCATGTTACAGCTTTCATTCATTCTCATGCCAATATGTCTTCTCAAAATTAAATAGAGGGGGAGAAGTTCTGGTGTATTTTCGCGCAGTTTTTGACTCGGCACTCACTACAGAACTGAAGGAAGGGTTTAAACTTAGCCACTCGATGACAAGTTTGGTACCGACTAAACAAAACATCTTCGAAAGTGCCATTGAAACTTGAATTCGTTTTCTCTTTCTGGAGTGCAGCACAGGTGACCCCGAAGGAATATACCCTGTTGTGAAACATATTGTCTTTTAGCCAAACTTTAACTTTCACAACGTTATTTTGTTGAAATTTAGTTGATGTTATGTTGTTGTTTTCGATGACTCTATTACAGGATCTTTCTTTAGCTGCACCAAATTTTTGAAAGATTGCCTATGGTCGATAGCGCAATCCTAACCCTTGATCTAAATTACTCGATGAGGCGGCCATTACTTCTACGAGAAATCAAAATGTTCACTTGAATAAATAAAGATTTCCTCTAATGAACATTTTAATTAATTAGTTTATACCACCTATTTCGATCTACGAAGTATAGGCGCTGAGTTCGCAAGGCGTACGCGCTTGGAACGATTTCTCTAGATAGCACCAGTTCGGGGATATTTGTTTTCAAAGTGCCCGACGAAATGCATAGGCGTTCCAGTTGCTTTTTTTAAGAAACCGCCGTTTTATGAATTGAAGCAGAAAAGTTACAGAAACGCCAAGGCATTTCGACGAAAACTTTGAAAATTGATATCTCGGAACTGGCACTGTCCATAGAATTCGTCCCAAGTGGATACGCCGTGCGAACTCAGCTGCTATAATTCGTAGATTGCAATAGGTGGCGTAAAGTAATTTAATAGAAAAATAATTAGCGTATTTTCGGTAAATATATAATTGAATATATTGATGTGTCGTAGAAGTAATGGCTGCTTCATCGAGTAATTTAGATCGAGGGTTAGAATTATACTGTCGGCCACAGGCAATCTCTAAAAAATTTGATGCAGCTAAAAAAAAAGCCACCCTCTAAATACATGCTTCCATATCCGCGTTTCACCACTTTCAGGCTGACAGTGCATTCGCGCTAAATTTAAACGGAAGAAAAATAATTTCCCTGCACAAGAGACGCACAAGGATTTGTTTAAGAACGGGAAAATTGGCCCCTCCTGCGTACTGACCTTTCTGAACATTTACATTTGTAAAGAAAGGTGGCTACTGAGGAGGAAAATAAATGTACCTTTAAAACAACGGATGCTGTCCAATAAAAATGCTGATATTGGTACGAGCCTAAATTGTAGCACTTATTAAGCCTAACTTTTAGCAGCAAAGGTGTACGGTACGTGACCATCCATTGCTTAGGCTCTGGGGAAGCAGCAGACGTATCCTCGAAATTTTGTTTGGGAACGATATGAACTTTACCCTCCTGAACCCTGTGAGAACACTGTCGGTAAAGTAAGTTTTTTTAAATCAGTTCCTATTCTGAAGCGGCATCTTACGAATACAAAAACGTTGTTGCTTGACCAAATAGCCCGCATATGGGCATACAGCGGAATTGCTATGCACGTGAACAAAGTGAGCGTCCCTCAAGTTTGCCATGGTAAAGGCTTCCGCTTACCTACGAGCATTGACAATAGCAGAATCGCTATTGTGTTTATTGAACATTAAGTGGCATGATCGGAATCTCATGCTGCTTAGAATTGCGATTGACTGGCATTTTCCTTCGGTGGCGATGAGATAGCCTCACCTGAAGAAACAAGCATGTCTCTTGAGCCGCGGAGAATCACATGACCCGATCCTTGATTTATGTTACCAGATATGTAGGACTTCGAGGTAGAACTATGTTTAGTTGCCCATCTTTGATGCTTCAATTTTAAGGGGGACGAAATCGAATGCTCACGAACATGAACACTGGTCCCCGAGAAGCGGTCCTTAAGAAACCCAACTAGACAGTCAATTCTTCGATTAATTTTTAGCCTCCACTTTGTCAAGTACACAGAATATATACACTAATTCTCCTATATTGTGTACGAAATGAAGAGCTTGATGTCTCTAGGGGAACTGTCACTAGAGTCATCATGTGGCAATCATTTTCATTATCTGTCGTTAGAATATCATCAGAGCATCCTTGGATCTGTCAATGCAGCCTCATTCAGCATCAAGATTTCATAAATCTGTGTCATTGAATAGGCAGAGGCTTTAAAGTTCCTCACAGCTTTCTATTTTTGAAACCTTGCCACTATGTTTACCATGCTTGCTATAAATATTTCCACAACGCTCGTTAGGCAGAAATGCATTCTTGCAAAAAACCATTTCTGAAGCCATTACCTCTTATCAACAGCTTTGCATTCGTTCAATAGGGCTTGCGGAAGTGATGGGTAGCAGTTGTGCAACGCATCATCTATCATCTTTCACATTTGCCCCTACGTAATCTCTCCACATGACAGATTAACTAGTCTGTGTGCCATAAGCTTCCCATTACCATAACACAAATTCACAACCATCTCATTGGATGCTCCAATGCATCCGGCAGTTAGGGGCTCGAAGCTGCATTAGTTTTTTGCGAGTGTTTATCCATCCTTTCTGTTACGTCGTCAAGCTGCCTCTTCGTCCCAGTTATATATAAAAAAAGAAAAAGAAAAGAGCGCTACCAAGTCTGGGAATCGAATCCTAAGCCTTCCGGCCGTGTCCATTTCGGTGACAACATTGTAAGCACGCATCTTTCGAGCTTGGTCATTCGTCATGTAGTCTTGTGGGTTCGGCAGATTCTGAGAATGGCCGTATTTGTTAATGTTTTTCAGAGACCACATCAACCGATGTTCAAACAAGAAAGAACGCACACGCACACACAAGTTTTGTGAATCGCAGCGAAGACGCTATTTTGGAGAAGATGACAGCATCCCTGGCCAGGGCCCGAAGCTGTAGCAGTAAATATATGTTTGGGTCTGGATGAATTGCTGAAGTGTGCTGGTTATCGTTTCGATGTTCGCATTACCTTTAAATAAAGAAACACCACAGTAAAATGTAAAGCACTGCAGTTGCTTTGACCTACCACTGCGGTCGATAACTCTTAGTGTTCCTTGCAGAATACAACTCTGTTGATGAAAAAGGAAAAATAGCTCTTCGAAATAAAAAGAAAAGAACATTTGCGTCTACATATTCCCTCTGACAACACGGGAGTCCGCTGCATGAGATGGATCGTCTCCCCCCAGCCGGGTCTCTTTACTGCTTGTTCCGTGCATCTAAACAAAACTATTTGTCCTTCCCTCTATGTTTTTCTTGCTGCATGTGAGGCACCTTTTATTTTCTTGGTATCCTTCTCAGGATTTCTAGAAGAGTAGTTTTCAGCCGGTTTTCAGATGGTGAAGTTCTGGCTGTAAAACAATAGCTCTCATGCCCAGTCCCCTAGCATATGTGAAAGCGTTTGTTTAACTTTTCACATTGTTATTCTTTCCCTGCTTTCTGCTTGTTTCCTCTGCTGCGTTACAGGGACATTTCCTGTGAAATTTTCTAAGCGAAAACGGTGAGAGGAGAATGAGCGGTCGTGGCGATATCTAAACTACTATTCCATTGTCTCTTCTGACCGAGCTCAGTGTTTTCTTTCTGCCCACACCATTTTGGCGCGGTCTGAAAAACACTCGCTTCAGACACTCGGTTATGACCACGTCGCTTTTGTTCACCCAAGCACAGAACAATAAAACCGAGGAACACGAGAACAGTTACAGATCAACGACACTTTTTTTTTTATTCTTGACTTGCTTCCTAGTCATTGTTGCAGCTTGGGCAAGTTGGTGTGACATTCTTTTTTAAACAGCGCAAAGGACAAGGACGAGACCAGTGCACATTCAGAGCGCTGTTTATGTGCACTTGTCTCATCCTTGTCCTCAGCGCTGTCGAAAAAAGAAAAATGAAGACTTCCTAGTCAACGCCATTCTCAGTAACTCGAACCGAGGAAACGTTTGGGTGCAACTGAAATGTCATTGCGCTTAAGTTAGGTTACGACACTGACTCGGATCTCTTGTTCGACGGCATGATTTTTCCAGCTTAAGAAGGAAACAGTACAAAAAACTTGTTTCTACGTTAATTTCTCTGCGTGTGTCTATATCCCTCCTTTTGTATTCTCATTTATATTCTATTTTACTACTTACCTTCGTTTGAAGTTTTTGCGAGTTTCGTTGTTTCCTACGTGAAATTGCGGAACCCATTAGTAATAGGCCGCGACTGAGAAGTGGAAGAGGGCAGGAACACAAAACTCTTTCCACAGCATGTAAAATTAAACCAAAGAAAGGAAAAGTTGAGTGGTAATCTATTTCGTCGACTTGTTCTCTTTTCACCCCCCGCCCTTTTTTTTTCGGCGGACAGGGAACAACAGTAAAGCACTACAGGTCGAGAAACGATGTACAAGGCCTTGTCTTCAAATTAATACCACGCAATTTCGTTTTCGTTTTCTTGAAAATTTTGTCATTAATGCGCACGAAATATACCGCGCAGGAATTTGCTCGCCTACAGTGGACATATTATTGTTCAGTGCAGTAAACATATGGTAATCCCGTTTTACGGTAGCGTTAAACATGGGCATGAAATCCTACATTTCCTGTAATAGATGGCATAGAGCCCATGAATCTGTACAGCCACTGTATGAACCATGCTCTGACCTCCAAATATTGTTCTGTGCAGTGCGTTCTTGAGACGCCTAGTTGGTGAAAGTGTAGAGCACCGTATCGACGCTACACGCTCGACAGATATGCACTGTTCGCCACGATATTTAGATTTCTCGTATGTTACGCTTGCCTGAATTCTGTAACAATATGCAATTTCCGTGCTTCAGCAGAGGGTCACCTGCCGTAATAATAGCGTGTGAATACAAAGCCACTTGGAGAAAGTCGCTTTTTCTGTAAAGCGGCTTGGCGAGTAAATCAGAAATCTATATGTGATCCTTCAAACTTTTTTCTCAGATTTCCATACCGTATTCTCTCTCTTAATTCTGCTTCACCCTAATTTATGTTCTGGTGCAGTTTGTCTGAGAAGTTACACAGAGTCATAACAATTTCACATGCATGTGTAGTGCTCTGTAGTATTGAGAACTTGGTACGAAAATGGCACATAAATGTAGAAAAATGCCAGTGGTATGACGAGCGCGTTTTGATATCTATAGCTCCCTTGTAGCATGACAAGATATGAGGGAATGTAAATTTTGTAGAGTTCTCGTAGATTTGACAAGAAATTATGAGCACTACGCTGTCAATGATTTTTACAAATGAAATAGCTAATCGTGCGTACTTATTTATCTTATTTTTGTTGCGTTTGATTGTTCAATTTGTTTGGTTAAACGTATTCTTGATAACCTAACTTGCCCGTGCACCTGTGTGAGTCCGCTCCTGCATTGTCTTGCACAGTTTGTACGCAAATTGCTATCTATGGGATAGCCGCGCCTACGTGAGCCACTTATCGCGCACTATACTTCTCTAGTTCTGATATTTTCTCTAGAATGTACGAAACGTGCACCGACTCAACTGCAGCGCACAAAATTTTCCAACATATGCAATACACGAACGGTAATTATGTCATGAGGTTTTATGCATAACACACCTGGTGTGCAACAGTCATTTGCAGAAGACAGCTTACTGTCTCTTTTCTGGAACCACCATTCTCTCCTTGGCTTCTTTTCACGCTTGCCGTTTACAGCTTGCTTAAATCTTGATTTAAAAATTTTTTTTTACTCCGTGCTCGGATAAGAATTACCTTGGGCACCGTAAGGCACACCTAAACCACCGACTCCAGAGACACACCGCGTGGTCTAGTCGAAGAACGACTGTCTTGGCGTGTAGAATAAAGATTAAATGAAATCCGCGGCTGTGCTGGATAATGTGCGTTTGGGAACTACAATTTTTCGCTCCATCGTCTTTCCTATGTTGTCTTTATATTTTGCCGGCCGCTCGCCTACGTTTCTTTCCCCTTAGTGCTACTTGCCTCGTCACCCGCAGTGCCACCGCAGCCACCACCTCAGAGGGGCAGGGGGTTGCTGTGACCAACAACGCTCTCGCGGTCGACCATATCGGTACAGTTGGTTGGCCCCGCATGCAAGGGCCCTGCTTTCGCTATCATTTCTTAACGTTTCACTTTTTCGGAACTATGACTAAATAATAAATATTGTTACCAACAAGCGACTAACATTTTCTGGAACTGGATTGCAATTAATGAGCCATCGTAATGACATCTTTAGAAAACGAGACAAATGATGGCACAAGCGAACATGCAAGCCGCATACGCATGACTGTCACATTGGCACCGTTGAGGAACATTCAATTTGCCGCAACCGCATCGCTCCATCCGCAGCGTTCACCATCGTCACTGTTGATGGTCGGCAAGGAATCACCAATGCTGCCTCGGTTCGGACGAGGGACTCCGAAATAGCTGAACAAATGGCTATTGCACTAGCCCTGCTGGATAGCTCACGGGATGTCATCTATAGTGATTCAAGGTCTGCAGTCAGAGCATTTGAAAAAGGCACCGTTTCCAAACAGGCCCTCAGACTTATTGGGGGCAAGGCAATCACGCACCACTTCATTTATTGGTTTCCCGCACACCAGGGTCAGATAAAGGGTGCTCCTCCCAACCTCAACGAGTCGGCTCACGGGGCTGCGCGTGAACTTGCTCACCGCGCTAGCCTCGACCAATCGGAAGCCGACTCCCCAGAGAACAGAGACACGCCCTCCACTTACAACGAGATTACCAGACACTACTATCTCAGCCGTAGAACCTACTTTGTTCCTCATCCGCGCCTCAATAGAGCTCAAGCATTAACACTCCGTCTACTACAAACGAATACCTATCCGAATCCGTCGCTCTTACATAAAATATATCCGAATACTTACACCAACACTACCTGCCACGATTGTGGAGATATAGCCACATTAGACCATATGCTCTGGCGGTGTGCCCGGTCATGCTCTATCATCGCTAACAGCTCGGCCAGATGGGAGGCGGTTCTCCGCAGCCCTCTTCTGGCTGACCAACTCTGGGCTGTCCAGCAGGCCCACGATGCGGCCGAAAAGCTCGGCCTTCCGGTTCCCACGTGGGAGCGGCCCGCTTCGTGAAGACTCACGATCTGCAGGACTTCGTTAAAGTTTCACCATACCATACCATATCATCCGCAGTCTCTCGCAAAAATATCAGAATTCACTGACTCCAATCAAGAGTGACACGGGGAATATCTATGGAAAACAAAGGACTCGCGAGAGAATAACAGTGTCAGAGGAGCCGACGGATGAGAACCTGCTGGGGCAGCCTAGACGGACAATTGGTTTAGGCGCGGTGGCTTTTCGTTCCTTGCCTTGCCTGACGTCCCCCTTACGGTGGGAGCCCAAAACAGAGAGCAAGAAAGAGACTGAAAGAAGAAATAAAGCGTGTGGAACGCTGCCGGAGGTGAAAGCACTTAATGACGTTGCCTTTTCGCCCCATTTGCTTCGCACCGAATCAAAACAGAGCGACCACGCAAGTGGGGAACAGTTCCTGGGTAGTGCTCCTGTCCTTAACCTGTATTCCTTGCCGCATCTCTTCGGCCCTGAATACGAAGAAAAGACGCAGAGAAGTGGGGAGCAAGAGAGTGAGAGATAGAGAGAAGACTCTTTTTTGTGTGTGTGCTTGAAACGGCACGAAAACGCGAGGAACCCCACCGGCACAGAGACCGCTCACATCAGAATAAGCAAAGATGTCGTTTCTGAGTAGAATGGCCGATAAGAAATAGCGAACGACAGACAGCGCGAGAAAGACGTGGTACTTTCGGGCCAACAGCGAAAACTGACTGCTTTCCTGGGAGTCACGGGGAAAAAAGAAGGAAACGAGGCGAGTGCAACTATGGAAAGAAGGAAGCGATCGAAGTAAAAAGTTAGGCTCGGCCAAACTTGCCTTCCGAGTGTTGAAGGAAGCGTTTGGTACAGAGCCGAAGGGTGGTGGCCACATTTCGGTCTGTTATCGCAGTGCTTTAAGCTGCTCTTTCCGGAAGGACGGATGCACGGAGCGTTTCTTCTGAGACGCAGAAAGAGACATGTGCATTGTTGGAGGCAAGAAAAAGAAAATCAAGAAGGAAAGCCGGGACAGGAAATAATTTTAATGGAACGAAGTTGGTTTTTCAAGGTTAGAGGTTGCACTTCTTTTGCAGTTTTCTTTTTATTCCTAAAGTGATTGAGTGGATCGTAGTTGTGAATGCTGGCGCATTGTATGTCGCAGATTCTTAGAGGCAACATGGGACAATTTTATTTAGTGCTGCTTCTCGTAATTTTTGAGTTTTGTTAAGAGAACCATGCCGAGAGGTTTCACTGCCGTGTGTGAGTATAAAATAAATTGTAGACGAAGTTCCGCACAGAGTTTATTGCGCATTACTGAGTCACGACGTGAGGGCAATGAACGAGTCGTTACTCCGGCTTATGGCAGACAAACTTGGAATACGATGCAAGCGCGTTCCTGTTGATGTCCTCAGATATTTCACTTTATTTATTTTGCCTCTTTCGTGTGTCACGGGCGTGCACTCTCAATACTGTATTGAAGGCTAGAGCAGAGCGGAATAGAATATGAAGTATTGTAAATGAAAAGAAAGAATATCCTTTATTTCACAGAGGAATAGAGGTTCAGTCAAGCTCTAAGCACTTTTATTAATGGATTTTACCCAGCTTTTGAAAGGATGCCTGACCAGGTATGAATTTGAACTGAATGTAAGGAAAAGGTCTATTTGGGTATACACGATTAAAATGCGCGGGAATGCATAAAGCACTTTTGCTTCCATCCGATGAACTGCTCTTTTTTTTTACTTCTAAGAGAATTTCCCCCATAAATTAAATTGTTTCCAATGTCGACACGGTTGACTTTTTTCTATAAAATTCAACAACTTTGACTGAAATTTATTGGAACGTTGCCTTAAAACGCTTTAAACTACCTTTCACATAACCTTAAAATGGTTTGCTTCCAATTCTACCCGCCCTGATGGCCAAGTAATTTTGGCGTTGCGCTGCTAAGCCCGAAGGCGCGGGATCGAATCCCTGCCGTAGCGACCGCATTTCGATAATGACGAAATGCAAAAAAAAAAAAAAACACCTGCCAGTGTGTCATGCATTGGGTGCACGGTACAGAATCCCGCGGGTCAAATTAATCCTGAGTTCACCACTACGGTGTACGTCGCAGCTTTCTCTTTTTTTGACACCACTCAGAAACAGCGTTTAAGAGATGAAATAATAAAGAAACGAGAGTGAACACAAGCTTGGTGCGCACCTAGATATGCAAGCGGTAAGGATGTTTCGTGGTAGCGTATGTGCCCATACCTATTTTCAATGGCTACCAGGTCATAGCGCTATGATTGGAAAAGATGACGCAGATAAGGCAGCTCGGGCGTCAAGCAAAGAAGACCGCTGCGTCCCCATTCCTCTCTCAAGGACCGATGCTGCAGGACAACTTCCCATTCTAGCCCGCACGCTCCCCTTAGCAGAGTGCAGCACTGCACATACAAGGCGCATAAGACTGCGCAGACTAAATCCGTCACTTCTACTCAGACCTACAGCCGGACAGCACCAACGCGAAGCGTCTCTTCTGTGTCGGTTGTGGCTGGGAGTTGCCTTCCCGAAAGCTCATTCAGCACTTATTGGAATAGCTGATAGTCCTGCGTGCGGTTCATTATAAAATATAAACACGCCAAATAAACGGACACACACAAGAGAAGAGAAGGGGACAGGGCGCCTACCGTTCTCTTCTCTTATGTGTGTCTGTTTATTAGGTGTATTATATTTTATAATGAACAGCTACCAACTAGACCGACAGGAAGTGCTTTTAAGCGGCATGTGGTGTTCGCGGATGCGAGGAGAACATTGACCACCTATTTTGCGACTGCCCTCAGTTTCAAGGACAAAGACAATCTTTGCCCAACACATTGAGGAAACTAGGTGATCGCCCCTTGAGTGAACAGACAGTACTAGAGCACCGTCCCCACCGATCATCGGCTCAGAGGGCAGTGAAGGCACTTCTGCGCTTTCTGAGAATGTCTGGTTTGCACGGGCGGCTTTGACTCAAGTACTGTCCGTGCACATCTCTATAACCTCTCTCTCCCTTTTGTCTCTTCCCCTTCTCTCTCTTTCCATTCTCATTTCCCCCAGTGTGCGGTAGCCAACAGGACTCTTGACTGGTTAACATCCCTGCCTTCCATACATCCCCTCTCTCTTTTCCAAAAAGGCATGAAATTTCAAATGTACATTTACTGTATATAATATAACCACAATTATGTATGAAATATATATAGAAGCAGGACTCATAGTCAAAGAGTGTAAGGCCTAGACCTCCTGTTAATACAACAGGAAACCAAGATTTAATTTTATGCTTTCGCGTTGCGCTGCATATTTAAAGCAAGTGGCTATCCCAACCAGCCGCTTTGTCATCTGAGCACAATTCCCCGTCAAATTCAGTACGGCGGAAACATAGAGGTGAATTCATATAATATCGACATTTATTATACCTACAAAATTGCAATACCCAGAGCTCCGCCACTGGGATTCAGGCTTCCCTACTAGCATACTCTTGCTGTGGCAAAGCTAGCTTTGCGACTCTTCACCTTCAACTGGAATTGCTGGTTGGGTTGTTGCACCTACTTTTATTCAATATGGTTCTTATCGTTGCATCTATGTGTGAAAAAAAAAAAAAAAGAAAACGACGACTCTGCGCGAACGTCGTAGACGTTACCAGTACTCGTAATGCTATTACAATGTCGAAATACAAGGAATGAGCGGCTAGCGCGAGTTGGAATTTGGTCACTCACACACGTGGACCAATTGCCGACACCGACTGCCATGCTACACCGACTCTAGTCACAACACCAGCACCGCCCCTACCTTCATACACTGGGCATTTAATAATGTTGCTACTGCGGCTTTCGCGTACGCTAACTCGGAATAATTAATCCTGGTAAGACGCAGGCAAGACATTGAAACCCTCGAAAGCGATCCATTCAGCAGGTAACTGTTGAGGGGAGCTTCTATTTTCGATTTTAAGTCATGCTTTGCATTGACAGTGCTTGTTCTTAATTTAATTAAGAAAGCAAGAAAGAAGGTGGTAAAATACACGCCAACAAGTGTACACCGACGTATCTGAGGCAACAGTCGCCATTTTCCAACTACATGCTAGATCGTGCGTCTAAATGCCTGCTCGGTAAAAGTATCGAGCTAGGTTAGTGGGTACGCTCTGTTCAGTAAAGTGGAGCCTAACGTGCTGTTCGCATTCTGGCTCTGGGGGCCGACTTCGTCACATTTAGCGAGGCACGAACGGGGACCAACTGGTGGAGAATGTATTGTTAATTAGCCTGTTTGTTCACAGACGAAGCATCACATAGGTATGAAGAAGAAACGGAACTTTGCATTAGGGGGTTCCTGTCGCTTACCGTATTGAATTTCTCGACAGAAGGATGGCATGGTAAAGGTAAATCAACAGCCACACTTATTCTTCAGTTCATCCGATGTCTCTACCTCAAGGCGGGATCATGTTATGACGCCCTGTTGAGCCAGATTACATTTAGTCGTTTACTGCAAGCATTCCACAATCCACGCTGCTCAATTTCGTGTATTACGCTATCAGTATGCAGTGTAGAATAAATAGAAAGGTACGGGGTTGATTGGAAACCGCAGGAACTAGAATAAATCGCATGATGCCCTGTTTTTGAAATCATAAAGCGAAATTTTGGGAATATAGAGTACTATCCTGTGAACAGCCTTAATCGTGAGCGCTCCGCTCACCCACTACCTCTATTCTAGGACACTGTATCAGAAATAGTGGAAAATAAATATAGGTCTAGTGTGTCCATGCACAGCACTACAATGCTTTATTCCAGCGTGGGAATGATCCGCAGTGCACGAACTTGCCTGAACTTTATTCTTGCGGCTTCTAACGACCTCGCGAAATATCATACCTCCTCTCATGGCGACTTTCTGTCGCCAGTTGTAGTGTCGTAATATTGCTCGTATCAATGTTACACAAGACAACATTGTACATAGAAATTGTCATATTTATTGTTACACACACACACACGCACACACACAAACAAACAAACACACAGGCGCACGCACACAGCTGGTTCGGTACGCATGTCTTCACGCGTGTCTAGAGAGCTTGTTTCAGCGAGCATTTCTCGTGTCTGTTTCCCAGAATGCTTGCTTTCTTACTTTTTTTTTTGTTTTCCGTCCCACAGCGAAGCCCCGGAGCTTCACTGTAATGTTGTTTACTTCTCATTCTCCCCCTTCTCCTTCGTCTTCCCACGATGACCTCCCCCTTTTGTCGTCCTTTCTGCTTATGCTCACCTTGACTTCGCCAAGGCCAATGAGCCGTGAATGCCCAAGCGGCTGTTGATAGTAGTGCCTCTTCCCCTGCAATCGATGAAGGAATCGCTAAGTGTGTAGATTTTAAAGCGAAGCTTTTCATTCTCTACACTTCAGACCACCTAATGAAAAAGCGCATGATATTCAAAGACTGCACACTAAATTTTAGATATTCGGGCCACCTCACTCCCACTTGTCACTGCGTATGTGTCCATTATTGGCCAGTCCCCAAGAACGGGTGGGCTTCACTCTGACGCAAGAGGTAGCACAGTCGAGAGCAAACTTCTAGAGATCACGGCATCAACAACAGCAAAATTTTCCCCTAGCACGTGCCGTGTAACGTAAAAATGTCGTAATGCATGACGCTGGTCAAACAGGCGGAAATAGGCAGTACTACTGAATTTCAGCCTTTTTGCCTAGACTGGGGATAAAAAAAAAATATTAAGCGTAATCGCTGGTCCCCAAACTTTCGCTCTCGACTGTACGTGATACCTAACTGTAGCTCGATACTAATGAAACTCCTCTGTGCATACGCCTGTCATTGACATTCTTCCCTCGACAAGCGCCAGGCACTGCCACGGTACCCCTGACACATCTGCTTCGACGTCAGGCAGTACGTTCAGCCGCATGAACTGGTGTTTACATTTCTGTACAACCTTTCTGAATGGTGTAGAGACTAAAGCATAACCAATGCGTAAGATTAAACGTTGCAGAAGGTAAATAATAAAGAAAATATTGTGGATAGTGATTAGTTGTATGGGAATAACAGCTTACGAAAGCTTTGTTTCTCCTAGAGTCCAGCGCGTGCGTTGCACATAAATAATTTTCTTTTGTCGACCTGTTCAACACTTCTACTTTTTCCGGAAGAGAGAAAATGTTACAGTTACGGAGACTCATTGGCGTTTCGTTACAGCGTAACTATAATACGTCGAGGCAATGCATCACACTCAGGTAATGCAATACCGCTGCTGCACAGAATACTACAAGACCAGAAAGGAAAGGTAATCAGATCGCTTTTTCAAAACAGCTGACACCTGCAAATGCAAAATTCGTGGTCGTTTCAGCTAGCTCAAAAGCTCGCGGGACTTTCGGGCCATCAATCCATGCGTGCTTGCGTTCCAGTTTGCTGCTTCGCGTTTACAGCACCTTGTAGTTTCCTTGTGTGGCTTTTCTTTTCTACTCTCTTTTCTTTTTCCCTTCCGAGAACGAATTTTAAAACAGAGTCCTTATTCCAACCAGGGTACAAGCAAACACCATTAGGCTGCGGTCCGCGGGCAGACACCGGTCTAGACTTATCACGCAAAGGTCGCGGCCCACTTGCAGGTGAAATGAATGCAGCACTGTAATAGAAGCAAGTAAGAAAAGAAATCGCAGTCATGGCACGCAATAAATAAATAAATAAATAAATAAATAAATAAATAAATAAATAAATAAATAAATAAGCCCACTGGGAACGTGCGGCAAATGGTTTGAGAGGTGTGATACATCGTTGAGGTTTACGTTTCCATTTCTGGCCCTCTTTGTCAAGATGAACCCGGAGGCGATGCATGTGAGAAGTGGGCTGGCGCTCGGAAGGGAAGGGTGGAGGGGGGGGGAGGGGGTCTAAAAACCATATATTGTTTCAGAAATGCTAAAAAATCGATTAGAGAACGTATGGCGGGAACATGCACACAAAGTTGTGCTGTTTGGAATTTTATGGACGACCAAGCGGTTTTACTTTGGCGGGGAAATGGCAGTGACACTAAAAGGAAGTACTGTGATAACGAGCGGAGTTGTTTGAAAGTTTGTGAGATTTTGTTGTTTTATTGGGGCAATATGGGATATACACGTTAAGACTCCATGTTACCAAATTACGCGGCGAAACTGCGCCGTAGCCTTTCGTTTCATTTTTAACGATCCTGTGTCTGGAAGCAAAAAGGAAAGAGAGAAAAAGAAAGTTGTCCACAAAATGCGCGACTTTCATTCGAGAGCTAAAAAAAAAAAACATCATGATACATTAGGAGGTCCTTATTTCGATGAGTATGAAGGAAGAGAAACAAAAGTAAGTTTAGTTCAAAGTACCTTTCATTTTTGTTTCGGGTTTCCTACAGCCATATTGCACCAGCTTAGCTCATTCTCTTCATCAGAAGTACGACACGAAACAATATTCAAAGTCACCGTCTATGCTTCTATCGAAAACATTCCTGCTATTCTTGCCTTTCTGTGGAAACTCATGTAAGCTTTGTTCTGCAATAAAACACCCCTCCAGCGGTGATAACGGTGTGGAACGCACTCCATTTCCCTAGTCCTCGCGTACAGGCTTTAGCGTTCGATAAAACGCACAGTGAATTGCATTCAAAGGCATCGTGTACCGTTTATTCATTCAGGTAATGTAGGAACTGCAAAAATAAGGACTGATCAGCGACAATCAGGCGACCAACTTTTCAATTCGATACGGCTGCTAATCAGCGCAGAAATAAATTATTTGGACGCTGGGTGTAGGAATGCTCACACCAAGGAAAACACATCGAAAGCAAACTAACCTGATAAAAATGATGGCATTCCAGCCAAGCTGCGCACATCCTAAGCCACTTTCGGCTAAACCTGTGTGGCAGAATCGATTGACTGGCATTCATTCTTTATGCTTTTCCAGTGACCGCTTTTCACTAGCCTTCATTGCATACTTCTTGCACGGCGCAACATGCACCTACATGTATCGGAACTTTTCTAAATACTGTCGCCAATTAGATAGCGAAAGATAGAGAGCGAAATGCAATTACCCCCGTGTTCTGTGCATTGGGTGGAAGGTAAAGAAGCCTGAGTGTTGAAGATTCATCTGGAACCGCACACTACAGCGTGCCTCGTAATCGTATCCGGATTTTCGCACGTAAGATCACAGAATATTTTTTTTTTAAATAATTTGACAGTGAAAAAATCTTCTCTAATAAGACTGCATGCGCAAAGCGAAAAGCAGAAGACACTTTGTCGAGAATAAAGTGTGAAACGGCGGAAGCCTGACACCATTTCCAATCGCGATTTGTTCCGTCGAAAACACCACGGAGGCACACAACTCGTACACTATTATGTGAATGTTTGCTTGTTTATTAAATGCCTCCGACGTCGTTTATGCCTATGTCTATCGTTTCGATGTCTCCTGAGTCCATCATTTCAAAGCTGTCATCTGGGAGGATGTCGGCTTGCAACTCATGGCCGGCGAACTCCTTGTGATTTAGTGGGTCCACATCCAGGATGGCTGCTTTGCAGCGCCGAACTGTTGCAGCGCCGCTTGTGGTTCAGGAGTAGACGCGTCTTCCATGGCGGTGTAGGGGTGTGGTTGACCATCCTCATCATCCGCTTCGCTTTATTGACTTGCACTTGCTCGGCTTGCCGCGGCATGATGGCGGTCACGGCGCTTCCGAGCTTCATTTGCCATGGTACCCGGAGATGCAGCGAGTCGCTTCAAACGCATTGCCTCTCTTGCGATGGTCCGTGGCATCCCTGGACTCTGTGGTGTCGGACGAGCCTCGCCGCCCTGATGCATGCGACGTGTACGCTCAGCCTCTCTTGAGCGCCGCTTGCTTTCAGCGGCTGCCGCACGTCGCGTGTTAGGAGACACTGGTTTGGCGAGATGAGGCATTCTTCCCACACGATACCGCAAAGTAAACTGCCGCCACCGCCGCCGCCACACCACACCCAAGCAGACGGTCGCCACGCGCGCCTCGCGACAGTGACGTCAGGCCACAGAGCGCCTAATCGGGAGGCCACCTCAAGCGCCTTACGACAGGGACGTCAGGGCGCACCGTCGAACACACAGCCGCCACGCGTGCCGATGTGATGAGTCATCCCGCGTGGTGCCGAACCACCCCGACAACCGCACTTGACGACAGTGACGTCACGCACGCGAGCCAATCAGGAGGCGCACACCTGTGCCTAGCGACAGTGACGTCACGACACAGAGGACACCAATCAGGAGGCTGGAAAGCTGTGACAGTTTCTGCTAACGGCAGATGACCTTGACAATCAGCCATTAAAGACTTCCGTATTAATACTTTTGTACTTTCTGGAACGAACGCGAGTACCAGCAATTATGCTGGAATATGCGCAATGAGTCATGTATCAACAGCCAACGCTCTTGATCAGCAGATCTAATTTCGACTGCGGACGACTGTGCTCGCCGCTGCAGTTGTGCTTTGAGGACTACTTGTTTTTTTTTTTTTTGTAGGCAAAAGTTCGCCCATGAAATAGTTAGATTAATGACCCACAGTTTTTAGCGCTGTCTGGCTCTTCACCCCCACTACAACGCGACTTATGGTGCAGGTCTTGGCTCGGGAATAGGGTTGGTGATCACATCACAGTTAAGACGGAAAACCGTCACGTAGTCAATTTTCTACAACCACAAAGGTGAAGAAGAAATTTGAAGGGGCATAAAATTCGGTATCTCATTAACTCGTGAACAGAAAAATTAATTCCACAGCTCTTAAAAAATAGCTCAAGGTAATAGGCTGGACGTAGCTACGGTAATAAATTTTGAGCAGTGCTCTTATTGGCTGGAAAATTTTAAACTCTAATCCGCATTGCTCAGGGGTTTAAGCTGCGGAATTTCTTACCAATTAATTTCCGGCACTGAGAATGACCACTGCTGCGTCTAAATACAGACAACGGAGTAACCAGCTGGATATTTCCTGAAGGGCGGGTGGGGGGGGGGGGGGGGGGCGGTTTATTGGGCCGAAGCCTCAAAACACCACGAGAGCCGCCAAAGTGCAGGACTTCGGATTAGTGCAGGCTACTTAGTTCCTTTACCCTTTATCTTAACCCCGCTTATGAAAGTGTTTCTGCTCATTGCCCTCATCGGAATGCGGCCGCAAAAGCCGCAAGTCTAACGCGTGACCTTGTGGTCGGCATGAACTGTTCTCGCTGTGTAACGGATGTTTGTGATGACTGAAAAGCGTCAATTCATTCACTCCCGTCGCACAGTCGTTCCCTAATTACAACAAGCAATGCAGATGTCAAAACGGTGAGCTCATATTCGTATCCGCCCTTCATTCTTCTATACCACTTAGTCGTAATGCTCAACTGATGACACACCAAAAAGTTAAATCGATAAACGATACGTCTCAGTTACACATCCGTCCATGCATTGCAAACAAAACAACTATAACCAAACAATGTTCACAAACCACTCCGTCGAGCACTTCAATAAACTACTCACAGGAGGATACAGCAAATGTCATCTGCAAAATCTCAATGACGGATCTGGCCACACTTTCTCGTGTTTGAAAGTCTCATTGTAAACAATAAAACAAGAGAAAAAAAGAAACAAGAATGCCGTGTTCACTGGTACGGTGTATACGCTGTTTTCCGTCATTGCTTTTCGGTGTGCGCTATGCACCCGGAAAAGTATACTTCACTTGAACGCTTCTCCATGCTTCTATCGTGCTTCATGTTTTTTATTTGGCTTTGCTTCCTGCTAAAGATGAAAAATCTGGAGGCCTGCTCCTGACTTCCAAGGGATGGCATAGCCACTCTTGTCCCCAGCTTATCGAGCCTCACGTCTTGAGCTCATCAAGTTAGCGAAGGACGACACATAGAAGTGATCTGCTACCTTTCAGGACCTGATGGCAACATCACGTGCAGCAGAAGGCTGGCCCTCTTGTGCCATGCAGCAATGTGCCGTTGGCGGCGATCCCGGGAGAAGCCTAAGTAGCGCGTTGACGTGCAAGCCACGACTTTTTTTTTTGTTGCAGTTCTTTTTCCTCTTTTACACCTACTTACTAGGCTCAATTGGTGTTATTCGATCCTGTATGCAGCCTTCTGTACGAGCAGCAGAATGAAAGGCTTGCAGACACATGTTAGAAATACAGTTAGAATACAGTTAAAATACATGTTAGAAGTCATGAAAATAGAGAAAGTGAACTCAACCACTCACCGCACATAACAAATGTGTCTGTCAAGGCATAAAGAGCGAGCAGTGCTCGACCATTTAAGAGTGAAGAAATGTCTACGCAAAGCAAGATGTAACGATCGAAAATGGAAAGTGAACGTCATTATCTCTTCTTTTAGACTGGCAATAAGATAGGCTTCATCGGAAGCTGAGGAGGGCAGCCCTACTACTAGCAGAGATTGCTCCTGAAGTTGGCAGTGATGGAATGCGTGTCTAAACTGTCCCCTTCCAGTGGCGTAAGTAGATGCCTACCACTTAACATGGAGTTTTCCAGGCTTTGAAGCGAAATAATGCCGCCTCCTTCTGTAATCTGACGTCTGCTACCGTGCCACAACCAGCTGTGATCGAGTAGTACGTAACAGACGGCACAAGACACTGCTTAAAAAAATTATGGGCTTTTACGTGCCAAAACCACTTTCTGATTATGAGGCACGCCGTGGTGGAGGACTCCGGAAACTTCGACCACCTGGGGTTCTTTAACGTTCACATAAATCTAAGCACACTGATGTTTTCGCATTTCGCCCCCATCGAAATGCGGCCGCCGTGGCCGGGATTCGATCCCGCGACCTCGTTCTCAGCAGCCCAACACCATAGCCAATGTGCAACCACGGCGGGTCAAGACACTGCTTGAATTCATGCACAACGCAGGCCTTAAAGCACAGATAGTGACACGTGTACATATTTATCATTTTTACGGGGACCGCATAGCACCCGCTAAGAACTTATTACTCACCGCAAGACGCGCCTGCATGATTTTGAATGTACTCGAATGTCGTCATTTATTCTGTCAATTGCGTATGTTCTCGCCGAACCTTGAATAATGAAATAGTACGCGCGAGTCGAATAGCGTTGTACTTTGTAGAAGTTATGCGAGCACCGCTGTTTAAGCTGGAAATGTCGGCGAGTGGTGTATAAAAGCCGACACATTTGGCCCATAGATAAGGTTTAGACTATTGCCGACTGTGCTCACCACTGTCGAGTGTCACTTGCTTGTGTGGGCGGAGGCTCGGCCGATAAGATGTTAGTTTCGCGTTAGTTTCGTTTCAATAATTAAAAATAAATGTTATGAAACAAACGCCTGCGTTCCGTGCACAAGGCGCCCGTTAATGATTCCCCGGTGGTCAAAATCAAGAAGGAGGTGCCCACTGCGGCGTTCCTGATGATCAAATCGTAATTTTGCCAGGTAGCTAGAACCCCAGAATCTATCCTGAAGCTGTAAAAAGTACTTTATAAGAAATATGGAAAATAAAGGAAATGCACGCAAGTTGGAGAGGGTTGGGAGTAGAGGGCACAGAACACGTGATTTTCAAATGTCTTACAAATCTTCCATTCAGAATTTTTAACCGAAGAGTTTACGTGCGGCGCGCTGCATTGCGAGCTGCCTTCGCCGAAAAGTCATCGCACATTTTTAAGCCTGTGCACGTGCGGAATACGGCTGCTTACGGAAAACGTGAACCCTGTGGATGTTGGCGGCAGCAAGACCACGGTTAGCGAAGTCTTTCGCCTACAACGACGGCAACATAGTCGCTTGCCCGAAACGCCATCTCCTTCAGACACATTGCTGCACCGAACTCGTTGTAGTGCCAGCGCCAGAGCAGGCTCCTTGCCAAGCCAAAGCGGCTGCTTCAATTAATCTTACACATTTATTTATATTTACTGTCATCTAATCTACAAATTGAGAAAGCGTGAGGAAGTTATATTATTTAGAGTGTATACGGTATTCTTCATTTCGTATAATATGATTTCTTTGGTGATATCTACATATATATGTGTTCATTTATTTAGTTACGTATGTTTATTAGGTAGCGTAGTCCGGCCATTAATGTAGAGTTGTCGTGCATCCGTGGAACCTTGTTCTTTGTCTCACAGTTTCACTTGAGTATGGACGCTTTAATAATTTCACCGGTGACACTACTGTACTAGTGAGACGTGTAACAACAGCGAAATGTCATCTTACTACAGTGGTTCAGCATTAAAGAAAGAAGTTCGGAGCTTTTACGTGCAAGTGCCACGATGCGATAACGAGGAACGCCGTAGTGGGTTATTCTATGGAATAATTTTGATTGCCTGCTTTTTTTTGTCTCTTCTTTCGCGTGCACCCAAGTCTAAGTACACGGGCGTTCTTGCATTTAGCCCGCGCCAAAAAATGCGTCACACCCGCCACCTCGAGCCCAGCAGCGCAACGCTACAAGCACTCGCTACCACGGCAGGTCGTAGTCGAAGCCTTATGAAAAAAAGAAAAAAAGAAAGTTCCGAAATGTAGAGGCGCTCTATCAAACGGAAAGACCCGAAGCAACGCAGCCTGATACGAAATGTAGCAACTACGTTTCAACTGCAATCTTTTCAGCCTTTGATAATTAGCGCAGCCCTGATTTCCCGCATTTCTTACGGAGGAAAAAGAAGGTAAGTGAGAAGAAGAACGCGAGCGAGGCGCTGGTAAAGTGATTTACTGCTCACTCCGTCACAACTCCAATGCTTTATAGAGCGAGCATTCTTGCTTGGGAGGGTTTCAGCGGGGCTGCAGAGTGCCACGTCGGTGCTCACAATGGAGACGTTAATTGTAGCAATCTATCCAAGCGCCGTTGCCATTACGGCCGCCAGGTGCATCGTCGGCCGACAGAGAACTTTGTTAGCGTCGTGGAAGAATGGAACGCTGTTCGATCGCCGCGTTGTTCGATCGGCGGTGGCTCGAAAAGTTCGCTCTTCTTTCCCTATTCAGAAATATTCCGGCCCGAGTTATGCGGCGTCACTTAACAGCACTGTGCTAGTCTTCAAAGCCGACACGCGAACTTGCTCGCTTCAGCTTGGCCATGGGTTTGAATGCGCTAGCATTGGGAGTGTCAAAGTAGAACAGAATTGCATGCGGGTGAACTGTGGGAAGACGGTCACGTGGTAGAGGCAGAAAGGGGATGGGGAACCTTAGAAGTGCATGCGTGTGTATGTATGTATGTATGTATGTATGTATGTATGTATGTATGTATGTATGTATGTATGTATGTGTACGCGTGTGTGTGCGCGTGTGTGCGTGTGTGCGTGTGTGTGTGTGTGTGTGTGTGTGTGCGCGTGCGCGCGCGCGCGCGCGTGTGTGTGTGTGTGTGTGTGTGTGTGTGTGTGTGTGTGTGTGTGTGTGTGCGCGTGCGTGCGTGCGTGTGTATGTGTGTACGTGTGTGTCTATGTATGTACATGTGTGTGTATGTACGCGGGCAAGGCAGGGCAGGCATGCATGTATGTATGTAGGTATACATGTATTTGAAAAAAAAAAGATGCGTGTCTGACTAATGACAAAATATTTGAAGAAATATATGTTGAAAAACATACCAATTTTAATTTCCACGTTTTGGCCGGGGACGTTGAAAAAGCCGGTTCCCGGCCAAAAATATCTAAAATAGGTTTGTGATGTTTTCAAGTCCTATTTCTTCATATACACACATATATGATATATTTGTCGTCAGAACACAATAAGTCAAAATCATTCGTATGAAGTACAATATACGTTAAATTATTTGAAGTTGCTAATTGAAATAAAGAAATGATAAAAAGTGGAAATGACATTGGTTGAGTGAGAACTGGCCGCAGGGGGGATGCGAATCCATGTCTTCGTAATTGCATTACATATGCGATGCTCTCAGCAAAGTAGCTGCCGCGGCGCCCTTTTCGCATCCACCTTGAAACTTGAATTCTACTGACTTCTGGTTTGGAATTTTTCATTTAGGTTGTCAATTCTTTATTACAAATTGGCAAAAATCGCACATTCCTAGAAAACGAATCTATCATGTTTAAAACTCTAGCTCAACAATGAAAAATAATATGTCCATTCTGTGAATCGCATATAATAATACATCTACAGCGGACAAAATTGATATGTTACACATCAACCTGAAAAAATTTTGTATTATGGAAATACGGTTTTTCAGAACCCTTGTACACCACGTAACCAATTCACGTAAGATACAAATTGACATACCAAATTTGTCCCATTTGACTCTTATAATAGATGCCGTTTACAGAACCATGATATCTGTTCTTGATGCAGAGCTATTAGTTTGTAAACGTCGTGCTTCTGTTTTTTTCCGCACTTTCGAATTTTTCAATATACTTTAAACGAAATCCAGGCCCTAAATTGAAATTCCGCTTCCAACAGGTACTAGAATTTAACTTTCGCTCGCAAATGCAACACATTTGATTAAAAGCGGTCCAGGGGTTATCTCAGAAACGCGTTTCTGCGCTTTACATGTATTTGAATAGGTCGCGTCGGAGGTGTGCCCGAGCTAAAGCTTCCTCTTAAACAATTTGTCGAGGAATCAAATACATGAATAATAACTGCATTGCCATTGCCAAAGATTCTGCAAACGAATTCTTGAACGCTACGCACTGTCAAAAGAAGTAAAATATGTATTTCTTCATAAAAAAATATACTCCTATGTGCCAACCTTGTGCACAAGATAACTGATATCAATGCTTCCATGTTTTTGTCTATTTAATAAGTATAGAATACATCACACGAACCTTAGTACTATATCAGTTCGAAACCAGCAAAGCAGTGCATGCCACTGATATAAAAAATGTAAAGGCCATGAAATGAACAAGTTCAGAATAAATATGTTAATGAGACTTTGTCATTCAAGAACCTTGTTTACATTTTTGTACATATGCAATGGCCAGGGAAAAATCTCAATGAAGCTGCCATTTATTCCAATGTATTACGCATGAACAGCTGTCACCGGTCGTGCATCGTGAGTAATGGCACCGAATTTATTGTCCCAACAGAGGGCACATATACAAAGCCGTTGTGCAAAATATACAAGGGCGAGTCAAACGAATGTTAGCCAATGCGAATATATGCCAAACGAGGCACGCTATTTAAAAGTAGTCTGCATAAGCATTTAGAGATTTGTCCCATTGACTAACGAGCCGCGTGATTCCCGTCTCATAAAACTCCTTGGGTTTCTGCTTCAAAAAGTCTGCAACTGACTCTTTCACGTCATCGTCCGGCACGAATCTGTTTCCCTTGAGCTGGTTTTTCATTTGCCCCAAAATGTGGAAGTCTCAAGGCGACAGGTCTCAGCTGTATAGCGGGTGTTGCAGCGTTTCCCTTTTGAACATTGCCAGTTTTGTATTAACCACATCAGTGATGTGGGGACGGGCATTATCGTGAAACAATTAAATATTAGATTATGGGGTTTTACGTGCGAAAACACCTTTCTGATTATGAGGCACCCCGTAGTGGAGGACTCCGGCAATTTCGACCATCTGGGGTTCTTTAACGTGCACCTAAATGGGAGTACACGGGTGTTCTCGCATTTCGCCCCCATCTAAATGCGGCCGCCGTGGCTGGGATTCGATCCCGCGACCTCGTGCTCAGCAGCTCAACACCATATCCAGGTCATGGAACAAGATGAACCCATTCGTCCATTTTCCACGTCGTTTGTTCTTGATTGCTACATGCAGCCGATCTGGCGTTTCGCAATATCGGAAACGATTGATAGTCTCTCCGGGTTTAGCAAATTCCGTCAGTAATGGCCCCTGACGATCGAAAAAAAAAAAATACGTCAACAACACTTTTCCTCCGGAAATGACGATCCTTACTTTCTTTGTGGGAGGCGAATTCGATTGGTTACGCTGTCAGCTTTGCCGTCGTGTTTCAGGCTCGTAGCAGTGGCACCATGGTTCGTCCCCGATAATAATTGCAGACAAGAAGTCGTCACCCTCATTGTGATACCGGATCAGATGAGTCAAGGCAGCGCAGAACCGCTCCGTCTTATGGCGGTGGTTGAAATTCTTGGGCATCCATAGTGCGCACAAGAGCCATTAACCGAGATGTTCATGAATTATGGCGTGAACCGAACTGTGACTAATGTTCACGCACTCTGCCAGTTCATCGATCCTTATCCTCCGTTCTTGTCTCCTCAGCTCATCAACCTTTGCAATTTTGTTGGGAGTGATTGCACGATGGCTTTGGCCCGGTCTTAGATCGTCTTTGCAACTTTCACGTCCGTCTTTCAACCGTTTACTCCAACGCTTCACAGTGCCCAATGAAATGCGATGTTCAACATACACGGCCGCCATACGGCGACTAATTTCTTTTAGGGAAACACCTTCAGCTGTCAAAAGCCTGAGGGCACCACGCTGCTCAATTTCTGAAGCCTCCATTACGTCACCCAACCATGTTCAACCCAGTTTATGAGAGCATTAAAGAACATTTAGCCTCAAGCCTGCGTGTCACTTTTGTAAATGAGAGATGCCTGTGGGCTACGCGCACGCCTCGCAGATAATGAACCGAACCATTATTGCGCGGTATGGGTAGGCTCAATTTCACTTGACTCGCCCTCGTTCATCAGAAATGCGAAGATACAGTGGAATATACAAATGCTTGATAAAGGGGAAACAACAAGATATATTTAAATATACATATCAGTGTCCAATAAATCTACGTATCTAAGAAAAATGTCACTGTATATAATGGGTCAAATAAAGCAAATAAACATGTTGCCCAATCACAGATTCACAGAATCCTAGATCTCGCCCCCTTTCCCTCCACTCCCCCTGATGTATCGCGCACGACGAAAGCCGGCGCGCTTTCTCCCCGCTCTTCTCCTTTGCGCACACAAGACTGAGCCACCATTGTCGGCTCACCCATTCCACCCTACACCCCCCTACGCTTTCGCTTGCGCATACAGCGTGCGGTCACGATATTATCGCCCTTGGACTTCATACGAAACATAAGGGCAACGGCGACAGCAGGAATGCGCCTGAATTGTGTCCAAATAATTGCTATCACAATAATGCAATAAGAGCATCCGGCAAATGAAGCGTCCCGTAGCCGATTACCGCAAAACAAAAGTAACAAAATCGAACTTTCACCATGCGACAAGTCGCTGCGCCGCAACAATGTTTCTTTTTTTCCTTTTGTAGGGCGGGAGCACCGAAATGAAAAAAAGAAAACGCGGAGAATAAGTTGGCCACAATTCAATGCCTACTTTGGCCACCTAATGTGGCTACCGAATGAATATCGTTGAAAACGTGAGACGCTTGTTCCACCGAGAACCATACGTACAGTGCTTGGTATTCTACACCGGCGAGACATGATATTCTGGAGAGGTTGCACTCAAGCGAACGCGCTGCAAATACGTCGAGTCCTCACAGTGATGGTGGTGAGCGACCATAGTTTCTTTTTCTAGTCTGCTAGCGAGAAGGCGTCCAAAACTCTACCAGGCGAAAATCCACTCGGCCAGAGAAAACCAAACCCGAAGTGCGCCGCGCGGTGGTCGGGCCAACACCAAAAAAAACGCATGTGCTCTAGCTGGTTCTGGCAGCCCTGGAAGTAGGGTAGCGAGAATAAAAAAAAATTGAAGAGGCTCAATGTGTCCTCGCGAGTAAAAGTCAAAGTAGAAAAAAACAAATAAGAACGTAGTTACCCTGGTTGGCTTTAGTGTCTTGACACCGATGCTTTGGCGTAGGTGAAAAGAATGTTGATATTTTTTTCTGTGACATGACGGCACAAATGAACCATCACAAAGCTTCGTCTCATCAGACCACGCTGCGTGCTTTGTCAACTTGTCTAATAGTGTGTTGATTTGGCTTGTCTCGTGTGTTCTGATGTACGACTTTAGGAAAATCGATGCACCTTTGGCGTCAAATTTTTATAACAACAATAAATCCACAAAGTTCCTTAATTTAAAATCTAAAGCACAACTTTGGAAATGTCAATGCACCTTTCACATCAAAAGCTTATGAGAACTTTATACCCATAAGGTTTCGGAATTAACATCCATGCGCTGCGTAGATTCCGCGGCGAGCCCGTTCGCCATCCAAACGACCTTGAAACTTCGTGCTCGGATGGGGCTGCTTGTGTTATGTCACTCCCGGTACATTGGCGTTGTCGCGAAATCTAGCCCGAGTCAGCAATATTCGCGGTGAAAGTTCTTTACGAGCGTGAAAAAGACATTCTAGACAAAATCCAGAATGATTTCTGGCGCCGGGGGTTGCTTTGGTCGACGATGCATCGACAGCGCGAAAAAATTTCGGTGGGGGGGGGGGGGGGGGGTTGGAGCCCCATGCACCTCCCCTCCTGGCTACGCCCCTGCCTAGCCGGGTATGCTGTCATAGGACATATTATGACATCCTTTGAGATGCGGTACAAGGGGGTCGATATTATTGCAGTTCTTCTTCTTCGGTTTTCAACGTATTTACGGCTAATCACTTCAACTCACGGCATGGTAAGTCTATAGTGGGGACACCAGACTGAGGTAGGCTTCCAAACATTACATACATGTTAAGGTCATGCTAATTGAGCGTCTACAAGTATGCATGTAAGTATGCGCAGTTTGGCTTTGGCTCAGGACGGAGTACTGTGGGCCTGTTGGAAGATTTCCATGACTAAATTTGTGACAAAATCGATAAAAACAATGTTGTGTTGAGTCTTTTCGTTGACTAACAACGAGCATTTGACACATTAGATCATGAACGGGTACTATAAAAACTAAGCAGATTTGGTTTCAGAGGTCTCGTATTACTCATTTTTAAAAAATTATTTAACAGGCAGACAGCAATGTGCCCGTGTGGCCGAGTCCTACAGTTCTTTGTTGTGTGATAAATCAGGGGTACCGCAAGGGTCCGTATTGGGACCGCTTTTGTTTTACATTTACATGAATGATCTTGCTTGCTTACCACTAAAATAAAGAATTTATTTATATGCTGATGACACAGATTTGGTTGTATCGAACAAAATTTCGAACGAAGCCGCTAGAATACTACAGTATGGTGTCTCTAAACTACTTGATTGGTTCGCTAACAACAAAATGTTTATTAATAAATCAAAGACTAACATGACATGTTTTCACAGCCTATATAAAGTAGTCGCGGATATTTCCCCTGTTTATCTCCACACCAGTGACTGCCTTGCATGCTCATGTCGTCCGGTAATTCCAGTAAAAAACACAAAATACCAGGGGCTACCCTTCGGCGAGACGTTGTCATGGAATGTCCACATTGAAGGGCTCGTAAGGCGGTTACGTGCTGTGTGCGCTTCATTTGTATGCCCTGAAATCCTTCTGTGATGTCAATGTTCGTAAAATGGTTGACAAAGCACTTGGTGAATCGATCATGTGTGGTTCGATTCCATGTGTAAGAGTTGTTCCTCTACTAATTTCACAACTTTTTGAACGTTAAATCTCGCAGCTTACGTCATGCAGAAAGACACGTGGTACCTCGTGTGCACGCAAACTACGGCAAGAGGACTCGTGATTTCTACGTGCCGGCTAATTTCAATAAATTGAATGAGAATGATATCGCAAGAACATTGAAACAAGTAAAATCACATTTAAGGTAACGGGTGATACGTAATGCCCGTATTTGTCAAAAATTTTCTCATATTTCATATTCTCAAAACATGAAGACACAGGCCCACCGCCAATCTCTCTGAGATATAGAGAAATAAAATTTTTCCATTCCATTCCATTCATATTTCTTATATATTTCATTATATTTCTTTTTCTTATATATTTCTTATATTTTCTGCCTTTATTTATTTCTTTTTTTATTTGTACACATATCAGTACTACCCGCTGACTGCCCAGCTTCGCACACAAGCAATGTTGCTTATGCGGGCTCGATTTGTAAGTGGGACACGACTTGATGTAATACAGATTATTATTATTATTATTATTATTATTATTATTATTATTATTATTATTATTATTATTTCGCGCACTTCCTCATGACTGTGCTTATAGTTTGACTACTACTCTCCTTTTCGTGTATCTCGCCTCTCCTTCTATCTCCTTCCTTCTGATTGCCATCAGTGACGGCTAAGCGGCTATTGTGTTGCGCAGCATAACAGGAAGTAGCGATTTTTATTTCTGGCAACGACAACAAGACGACGATGGAAAGTAAAAAATCTCGTGAACAAACCTTTCGGTGCACATCAATAAAAATACCATGGGACTACCTAGATTCGTCAGGAGCCCCCTACTATACGGCGTCCGGCGTAATCGACTGAGCAGTTCCAAGACATAAACCTCCCTACTTCATTGTTTCTTTCCTCCGTTGACATGCATACCGTAGCACATGACAACCGCTCAGGCATTACACTAGCTAAGCTGCCTTCTTTTATCAGTGGTTTCCTCTTAAGCCGCAATCAAGTGCTCCGCCGTATGCACACAGGCGTTGACACGCACGCACTTCGCACTTACACACTCAAACGCGCAAACAAAAATCGCGGCAGACTCGCACGAACGAGCTGCACTCCTGACACCAACGCGCAGAATTCTTTTCCAAATGACTCTTCTCGGAGGCCTGGCAAAGGCATGCACGCAGTTCCTTCCCCTGATTGCAAATACTCAATGCGGAGGAGCCTTCCTCGTTAGCAGTTAGCGGCTGTCACCATCGGCATCGCCTTCACTTCACTTTTACTTTTTACTATTTCCCTCTTCTTCAGGCCGAGATAGCGTGTCGTCTGCTCCGAGGCGACGGGGCCGAAGTCTTCCGCGAACGCCCATTAACGGCCATTGTCGGCCCGAGGGGTTAATTCATTGGCACGCGCCGCCAGCAGCGGCAGTCACCGACATCGCCGTTGTCTTGCTATATCTCTCCCCCATACGCCAATATGGGGGAGAGGGGGTGCAGTGGCTGCTTCCCGCCCCTACACTTCCTCGTACGAAACGGCGGCTACGCTGTTCAGCGAGTAGGGCGTCTGCAGTTTCTTGCCGGTAGCGTGCACTGCACGGTTTCGTAACTGCTCACTGAGTGGGCAGACGATGCCGCGAGCCATAAAGCGCACAGTGTTGGCCGTTTGCAGTCGTGTTTCCCGAGGTCCTTCGTCTGAGATAACGGTCGCTAGAGAACAGAGAACAGCCTTACGCGACGCATGAAGCATGACCCTCCTGTCGCCGGCGGCTGCGTTTTCCCCGGGGCGGATACATCGGTTTCGCAACGTTGTGTTAGAGACAGTTGAAGTAGCGCCCCTGGTGTCGTCGTCTTTCTTGTGTGTGTTATTTTCTGGAGCAAAATCTTTTCAGTATGCAAGATCACCTACTAGCCCAGCTGTTAACTTTTCTAAAGTATGTTCGAGACACTATAGTGCTGCGAAGGTACGCTGAGACAATCACACACAAATGTGGGCATACCGTGCATTTCGGTAATGAATTATTCTACTTATTGAAAAAAGCTTGTCGAATCGAGGGAAAAATTGTTACTTTGCTATTATGATACGTATTCTATATATACCAGCCAAATTTAAGTAGTACATATAAGCTGCTGAGCACGAGGTCGTGGGATCGAATCCCGGCCATGGCGGCCGCATATCCATGGGGTCGAAATGCGAAAACACCCGTGGTGCTTTGATTTAGTTGCACGTTACAGAACCGCAGGTGGTCGAAATTTCCGGAGTCCTCCACTATGGCGTGCCTCATAATCAGAAAATGGTTTTGGCACCTAAAAACACATAATTAAATTTTTTTATTACATGTAAAGTGAAAAAGAGACAACCAGGATAAAAAGGTCGGCCTGAGCGACCTTACTCTATAGCTTGCTACTCCGCGACGAGTAAGCGGTTTCGGGAATGACTGAGACGGAGTAGCAGGAAGAAAGCGGGGTGTCCATGACATTACAACTACTGCGGAGTCTGCTCATCCTGTGCAACCCACTCATACATGTTTTACGGACATGCGCCTCGGCCCGCGGGGGGAAACCCCTGTTTCGGTGGCAGAGGTAATTGGCGCCATCTATGTGCAGGGCGAACCCGAAAATCTGTTTCCCTTGCATGGCCTCGTAGATCGTCGCGCGCACGAGCGCCGATCCAGCTGGCCGAGCCCTTCCCCCCTCCCCCCCCAAATCCTCTCCAATCGCCCTCCCTCGGAACTCCCTCGCAACTCCCTCACATTCGACTGTCATGCGCCAGCTTATCTCGCTGCATGACGCTTCATGTTTCGTTATCTGCTGTTATCGGGAAGCGTGCGCTGTTGTGCGTTCACCGGCGTGGCTAGTTTCGTCAGTTTGGTGGTCCTGCGTAGCTGTGTGCTTGTGCTCCGCGATGTTTCACCCGTTTCACGACTCGTACCGCTCGTGCATTGTGCAGTGGTGCACAAATATCTCAAAAACAAGCCCTGCAAGGTTGTTCCAGGTGTCTAAAGACAACAGGCGAGCGCGCAGACCCAAGTACATCAGAATGTGCATGTACACGAACACAGCCCTGTCCATGTGTGTGCTCCATGAGCCTCAGGACGTCGTTGCGCCTTGATTGTGCTGCACTTCCCTCTTGCCGGAAGAGAAAGCTGACAAATTGATGTTCCTTCTCATTGTCACCTGGCCTATGACTTGTGTTTTTCTGTGGCAAGTCTCATTCTGCAACTTCAGTAACTTACCCAGCTTTCCATACCGCCCTCAGGGCTTTTTCTGTCTGCCACATTCTACAAACGTACTAACAGCTGAAAAATTACTGTTCGTGTTTGTGTATTATCTCAGTAATCGCCGATGGGAAAACAGCTCGAACCTTCATGTGTAGGCATGATACGCTTTTTTTTCTTCTGGAAAGCATGAGCATTGCAAGTGTCCTACATGCAGATTTTTGCAGTTCGTACTTATTTAGAAAGGAGTGCCCAGTAGGTACGACTTAGTGCCTTAAGTGACGTAATTTTATTGTTAAGCATTGCATTCGGGTCGAAAGAAAAGTCGTGTTGTTGGCTTATTTTACCTGGTTTTGATTGAGGAATAGGCTTCTCTGCGAATGTTTTCTATGTGCTGCTGCAAAAGCTGACTACCTTCTGTTCCCCTTGCCACCGTTACTCAAGTTGTGACCAAGTGCAAAATAATGTGATAATGTGTATTTCAGTTTTTAGTAGAATGTTAATTTTGTTCTGGCATGTCTTTTTCAATTTGTTCAGTAGTAATGAACATGTCAAGCATTTCATATACTTTCGTGCAGGTTTATAAGTAAGCTCCTTTTTTTGATATGGCTGTCAATCAAACAATGCTAGCATTTTATTCTACTTTTTAGGTATTTTGCGTATCATTGTTTTTGCCATTACCAATGTTTTCCCCTTTCTATAGTTGTCATGACTATGTCATACATGTCGTCCAGTTTTGTGCAATATCTTATTGCATATATCAGAAGCTCGTCTACATTTCAGTCTCGAGGGCGTATAAAAATATAGTTTTTTTACATGTGTGTGTACATGAAACGGCCTTCACGTTTTCTAGCGCTTTTTTTTGTTATTTCATCCTCCGTGAACTTTTGTGTTTAGTACTCTTCTATATGTCATGCACCTTTCACTTTTGCTCATTTTTTGAGCATGTAGCATACCACGTTATAAGAAAAATCTGTTTTGGGAAACGAAGCCAATAGAGCGAGACCAAAAATCTGTTGTGTTGGAAGTGGAATTTTTTTATGTCCCGGCACATGCTGGTATAATATAAGTATGGGCAAGACTGCGTGCGTGCCAACGCATAGCCCACGGCGCACCATGTGCCAGCTCGCAAGCAATGCCAATGCGCGGCGTAGCGCGCGCATTGCTTGTGAGCTGGCGCCTCGTGCGCAGTAGCACGCGCGATAAAAAAAAAAAAAAAACGCGCCGCATACAGGCAAAAAAAAAAAAAAGTAAGCGGCGCGTGCGGCATGGGGGAAAGGGAGCGGAGCGAGTCGGCATAATAAAAACAAAAAGAAAAGAAAAACAGTTTCCGAGAGGAGGGCCGCGCAGCTGCTGTTCCTGTTGCCATGACAACGTAAACAATTGTGTACGCCGCCATTTTGCTTCTGCGTCGCCCTGCGGATAGGGCCGTAACTGAAGGGGACCTTGGCGCTAGCGTCGAAAGAGCGTCTGCTCGAAAACAGCCAATGGCAGCCATGCGGAGATTCACTCCGCTGCCTCGGTGTTTACAAATGTAGCTACCGAAAATGCGAGACTCGTGGAGAATGTGTGCCCCCCCCCCCCCTCCAGCATTGTGCCCCCCCCCTCCCGCATTGTGCCCTATGTAACCGAAAGCTTCAATCTTCGTGCTTCCCTCTTGGCCGCGAATAACGTGGTGCCCAAAACGTGGCGTCTGTGGCGTGTTTCCGGTTCCGCAATTGCTTCCGGTGCGTGCAGTTAGCAAGAGTGTGGAATTCGAAATCGGTTTGCGTTGCCCAGAAACGGCCGTCGCTGGTGCGTGATTTCGACACCACCTACAATAGGAGGAGATGTGCCTGCACACCGTTTCACAACGGGCAGTCCGGGAAAGGCTAGCGCTATTTTTTTTAAAGCAATCTGTATCAAGGCCAGGCAGTGTCCTTGAGAGAAGAAATGAGCGCTTGACACAGTAGTATACGCTACTAATCCTTCGGTGTTGCGAATATATTTGGCTGACGTCTCGCGCTCGGCGATCAGAGGCGATCGGCGTTTTTTCTTTTCTTTTTTTTTTTTTTGCTAGCTGGATGACGTTACCAATAGCTTTGATTGCGTTACCCGGAGCTGAAGACGCGGAGCACAATAGTCTGGGGTTTCCCGTGCCAAAACCCACAATTTAATTATGAGACAAGTCGGGGTGGGGGACTACGCAATAATTTTGAGCGCCCGGGGTTCTTTAACATCCGTCTAAGTCTAAGTGCACGAGCTTTCTTGGACCTCGCCTCCAACGAATGCGGCCATCGAGGCCCAGGTTGAACCCCGCGACTTCGAGCTCAAAAGCGCGACAACTTAACCACAGTCCTACCAGCCTCGTCGGGTGGAGCACTGCAGTCGTTACCGCAGCTGACAAGACCATTCGCAACCCATCTCGCTTTCTTCATTGCTATTACCCGCCGTGGATGCTTAGTGGCTACGGTGTTGGGCTGTTAAGAGCGAGGTCGTGGGATCTAGTGTTGGCCACGGGGGCCGCATTTCGATGGGGGCGAAAACACCCATGTATTAAGATTCAGGTGCACATCAAAGAACCCCAGGTGGCCCAAATTTCCGGAGTCCCCCACTATGGCGTGCCTCATAATCAGAACGTGGCTTTGGCACATAAATCCCCATAATTTATTTTCTTTATTATTATTATTATTATTATTATTATTATTGTTATTATTTAAACAAATCTCAATTGCGCGAACGTTACGTAAGGGGGGTAATTCTCTCTCGCACGCCGCTGTTTCGAGCAACAGTGAATCATAATTTCCCTGTAAAAAATTCGTGAGGTTTATTGATAAGAGCTCGTTGTATTAGACCATACCGCACTAGAAATTTATAGACAAGATATAGGAGACAGATTTCGCACCAATTTTCGTTATCTGACTTCTGCACCAAATATGCTGGCAGTCGTACCTTACTGAAGTCACCGCACTCAATGTCTGCACCACGTACGCTGTCTCCTTGTAATATCTCTCCTTTGTAATACATATTGCTTCAGATATTACAGACTGTTCCAATTCTTCTAATGTGATTACTACCTGTTAATTTTCTTTTCACTTGCGTTAAGTAGTAACTTTTGGTATAAAACACAGTTATTCTTTCTTTTTATGCATTTTGTGGTATGTATTCTACAGGAAACGTTTTCCTCTATTGGTGTGCCTTTTCCTGTCCGTCTGTCCACGCCGAACTGTAAACGCAGTGACGCCCGTCGAGCAGGGCCTCGCTAACGCTTTCTTCTTACCGTCTACAGCGACTAGAAGGCTTAGTATTAACACGGAAACCCCCTGCCAGAGTCCTCCCCCTCCACCTGCCCCAGATAAGCAAACATAAGAAAAAATCTACAATAGGAACAACGTTCAGGAGATGCAAGCACTCCACCCCTTCCCCCTTTCCCCTGCTACACACCCATTTTCATGCAGTCTACAATATAATTATGTAGTTTCGGCGTGCTGCTCAATACATACATACATACATACATACATACGTACATACATACATACATACATACTTACGTACACATATATATATATATATATAAGGCATGGGATTTGGAGCTCCAGAAACACGATATTGTTACGAAACAGGCTGTAGTGTACCTCTCTGGAATGATTTTGACCACCCGTGGTTCTTTAATGTGCACCTTAATCTAAGCGCTTGCGAGTGTGGCCGGCATGGCCGGCATCCAACCCGCGGCCTCGAACTCACAGAGGGCAACGCCATAGCCTCTAAGCTTACGGAGCTTGAATCCAAGCCAAATGTGATATTGTCCACGACTATCCTCGTCGTGGGGCCGGCTTTCTACTCCAAACGTCTGCTAAGTTCACGCCGATGACATCGCTCGCCTAAATTTAAATTAACGTGAGAAACAAATATCCCTATCATTTTAATCTTGTAACATAGCCCCCAGGGCAAAGTGAGGGAACCCGGCAGGCTGCCGCCTGACGCTTATCTACTCTAGGGAAAAAAATAAGAAAAAAGGAAGTAATTCAGGATGCTGAAAGCGATGAACACTTTTGACAGACACTGTGCGCAAGCGTTAATGAACGCCGCTTACGAACGCACGCGTAAACATCGCAACCGAGAGTACGCCTCGCCATCGCTACCGGCTGGGAACGATCTCTGCCACCAGGGGCCGCTCCTAGCGTCTGCGCTGCTGTAATGCCTGTAGTCCCAGCGAGGCCTTTGAAGAAGGCCTCAAACGAGCAAGCACTACTCTTGTCTTTATTATTATTCGTTGTGTCGCTAAGCAGAGTAGGGGCGGAAAGACGGGACCAGACGCTAAAACAAGCGTCTCCCTCTCTACAGCGTGGGTGCGCTTGAACGAATCCATTGTTTTGACGAGCGCGGGGGAGGGGGCGGACTACACGTGTGGGCCGGTTCCATTTCGGGAACATCGCCCGTGCCCCGCATTGCCACCCCCCCCCCCCCCCTACGTTCTCTTGTTTCTCAGCTCGGTATGAACACGACCCGGCGTCAGCACCTCACTTGGCTGCTTGACATGGCTTGTGTTTTGCCCTCAGGTATCTATGCCAGTCGTGCCGTGGCAATTAAAGGGAGGAGTGAAATAACAGAGCGATCCCACAGCCAAAACTGCCGACAGGGGTAAACAAATGTAAGCAGTCGCTTTTGTTTATCAGCGACTATTAGGAGATTTGCGAAGAGTATAAATGGATGAGACGGAAGTTAACTTCGACATTGTCAGTGGCATAACTGCTGTAACTATATCTACTGTTATAATATCTATAGTTAATCTGTAATTACCTGATGTTTCACGCCGTATTAGCGTTCCCTCCTTATAATGCCTTTGGGCCTCGAAAGAAAGGAAATAATAAAAAAGAATACAGCAGATTTCTCGGAAGATTTTCCTCGGGCGATGGACCCCTGACAGCCTAGCCCCGGGCACCAACAGCAAATAATGTTTATTCCTATCCTATCCTGCGATCCCTTCGTTTCGTCTGCGACAGCAGCATTCTTCTGCAGTGAATACCAGCATCTTGTTTCTTTGTTTAATTGTTTGTTGATTTGTTTTTGGGAGTTTCCTGCTTCGTAAAATAATTGCGTTCACCTACTACGGGCATACGGACCAGAACCAAGTTGTTTCAGGGCGGTTTGATCACGTGAAAGGCTAAAGGAGATTTATAAGCACTTATAATTTACAGTAAATATAAAATAAATAATATAGTATTTGAGCCATAGTTATAATTGTGTGATAGCACAGTAAGAATAACGCGGATCAGATAAGCTTTTACCTTTTTTTCTTTATTCTGTCGCACATAACTTCCTTTGTGCATGAAATAGTAATGCATGTTGTTGAATTCGAACTACGCACAGTCGGCGTCACCCTTGTGTAGAACACGGTAGCGGAAGCTGCCCGGGTGCTCAGTAGGCAGCCAGCGACGTCTAACGGTAGTGGCTGCGCCCAAACATGCCGAGCCGCTACCCTTAGACGTCGCTGGCTGCCTCATAAGCTCCCCGGAGGCCGCCGTTCCCGCGCTCTACACAATGACGGCGCCGACTGTACATAGACAGGCATTCGCTCTCCCAGAGCCAACGTGACCAAGTAGGCTATATTTATTTATTAAAACGAATAGCTTCCTAGAACCTTTTACTCGCAGTTGTTTAGGCCAACCGCTCATCAATATAATTTTTTTATTGATTCAGATAATCGGCGGCTATGATATTTATTTTTGTTTTATGCTAAACAACGTTTCGTTGTTGTCATCACCCAATAAAACAACGACCAAGCACCTACCGGCCCGAGGTGACGTCAGCGTGGCATTGAAGGTGACCTTCACATTTATTACCTCACTAGGTCTTTTTTTTAAGATTCAGTTTTTGTGTAAACCAACATGTAGGCCGCAGGCGAGGAGGCAATTTAAAGGCTCGATGACTCGCTCTAAAGGTCCCGCGCCGGGAACATTCAAATAGACACTGACACCAGGACTTTTACTGACACTGGAGCCGCGAGCGAAATAACGCAGTGCTACCTACGAGATTTGAGCGATCATGTTTTTTTTGTTGCTCTGTACATTTACCACACTACAGCATAGGACAGTCGGAGCCTTTGATTACTGTGGTCCAGATCCTCGCGGTTCTCATTTGCATTGTCAATGCTTTCGACGTCGTTTTTCCCCCAACAGCCTTATTCTCGGCTCATTCTCAATTGTGGGTAAGTGCCATGTTAGACGTTTCTCATCATTGCTTTCATGTACTCTTCCTTTTCTGACGCCGACGCCATTTTCACGAGCATCGAAGCCAAGAAATGCACGCGAACGCACCGCCACCTCGTCGAGAGCAATGTATACGCGATGCAGATAACGAAATTTATGTCCACTAGTGTATCGGTCGTTTCGGGAGCCTCCGAAATGCGCCCACTGACTCCAATAGTCTCGGAGTCCGTTTGCAGCGCGAGACTTTGCACTAAATTCCCAGCACCGTTGGACGCGCAATAGGACTCTTATTCATTATGGAGAAGCCGCATGATTGACAGACATGCCGAGCCAGCTCGTTCAACGAGGTCTCTCTCTCGAGAAGAGGCTGCTGAAGTGCGTATTGTGTTTGGCAACTTTTGATCCAGTTTCTGAGTAGATTCCGTAACTGGACGCTTGTATTTGTTCGCCCTATCTTTGAGCTTTCATTGGACTGCGTGGGATATGTGGGCTTGTTTTTTCGTGCCTGTGTGCGCCTAACTGTAATGTAAACGATTTTCGCATCGCACTACTCCTATTTCCATGCAATAAAGTAAAACAATTGTGAGATAGCTCAGTGGTTTGCGCGCTCGACTCGCAAGTGACTATTGCTTCTGTAACGTTGGCTCGAATCCCAATGGAAGTGCCCGTGGAGAATGATTTTCTTTTATGCCGTGGCAATGGCAAACACTGGGGATGGGGAGGTGGTCTGACGACGAAAAACGAAAAATTTGTTGTGGCGTCGATGACGGCAACGGTGGTCTCTCTTGCAGTAAAGTCCGGGACGTGAAATCAGTGAAATCTGGTCGTTGCTGTAAAATGTGGAACGATAATCTGTCCGGCCACGTTATTTGGGTGATAGGGCTAGTGGGAAGCTTTCCAAAACGTTGGCAACGTTCACTGCGGGACGTTTGTGTAAACCGTAATTCGTGGACACATTTTAGTTAAAAAAAACTAATTGCATTAAGTAGATGTACTTTCATAAACATTTTGGAGAATAAGTTTTTTAAAAAACTGGCTTCCTGCATTCGAGAGTAGATGTAAGCATGAAATGGCAACCGGCAATTCAGACTGGTTGGAGATAACTCTTGCCACAACCTTAAAATGGGTGTAGTGCATGTTCGGAACGACAAACTTCCCCAACGCAACACCACAGCACGCCATACCATGCAGTGGTCCATATGGACGCTGCCCAGCTAGAAGAACAACACTTGCTGAAGGAGGAACGACGGGCAGTGAAAGACGCCAGAGAGACCGAACACATTGCCCAGCTAGAAAAAGAAAAGCGCCCGAAGGAGGCGGGACGAAACCTTTCAGCAAATCTCGATGCTTGCTCTCTTCTAAATTTTTTCTTTCCTCCGTGAAGGCGAAGCGGTGCTTCCAGATGCGTCCGGCTCCACGCCACAGGGCAAGCAGCTCATCGAGCGCAGTAGATCTGCAGGAAATTCCATTTCCCAGTATTGAAATCTGTGGTGTCCGGTATCAGCCTTTTGAACGCCGCTATTGGAAATTACGAAATAAAATTTCAACGTACTATAATTGTTTCAGGACGAGTGAGCATATTGGGTTGACTACCATGTATAATGGTGTTGTACGTTATGCTTGATAAATACGGGAATGTGTTGCTTCTACAATTATAACAATATGTCTGCTAATAATTTGAAACTTACCTGTATGTACGCAGGAAACGTGTGAAATAGTATTGCAGTGTAAGAATCGTTTTACAATGTTCTTTTAAAGCATTATAACATAAACAAAAATAGTTTCTTTGTATCATTATTGTTTTGATATGTGACATGCTCTCTTTCATAATTATACTTGAACGAATACAAACTAGCCTCAGGCTAGGTATTCAGATGCATTACTGCAATTCCCTATTTTTAAATTGTTGTATGTCAATAAATCCAATTCGATGCATTCAAATAAATAAATAAATAAATAAATAAATAAATAAATAAATAAATAAATAAATAAATAAATAAATAAATAAATAAATAAATAAAACCTTACAAGGGCAAGCAACCTTCTAGCGCCCGCCTGTCTTGAAAGGCGAGCTCGTTTTACAAGCAGCCTGCATTCGGGTTCACGGAAGCCGCACGCCTTTACGGAGACGCTGCTCACTTGATCGCGAGAGCGGTGAGGGATTTTACGAGGAGCATCGTATCCAGGGGAGCGACTGCGCGGGTTCCAGCAGGGAACATTTAGTTTCCAATGAACTTATCAAGCTTGTTTTTGTGGTGTATTTTTATTCCATCTTCTAGGTTGCAGAATCACGTTTCACTCGTGACGTCTCGACGTGAGGCGCCATTACGTAATGAGGAGACTGAAGTTGTATTTCAATGCACTTTAGTGCACCTCTTGAACACGTACAATTAGCGCCTATCTAGTTCTCGCTTTATATTCTATCGCTCTCTCTTGCCTCTTTATTTCTCTCTCTTTCTCTCTCTCTCTCTCTCTCCCGCACGCACGCGCGCGCGTGCGTGCGTGCGTGCGTGCGTGCGTGCGCATTTGTCCTTCCTTCGTTCAATCAGCGCTTCAGTCGGTCCGTCTTTCCCTCTGTCTGGGGTATCGAGAGAATGCACCAGTATACGTATACACGAGTAAATGCTGCTCATTTGAGATTCTACTTATTCATTTGAACACAGTTCGGGTAGGCGATTCCGACGAGACAGGCCCGCGTATGCGATGCAGATCGCAGTTGAAGCTGCAGTCCTGAAAGTGGTTATTTTCATCGTTCAATGTCAAGAGAAATGACCACCTTACATTTCCCCAAAAGCCCGCTGGCAGAATTCGCCTTTCGTCTCATCCATGACGCGTTCGGGGTTTTCCCCAACTTCGCTGCTTGTCGTCTGTTTCGACGGGAACCCGTCAGTATCGGCCTTACTGGAATGCTGTTGCTGTTGCTGTTACGCGCGGGGGCCGGTATTTTATGCGAGCCTCTGCAGCGCCGAAGACGTGTTCCTGGGTTATCTCTTCACACTCCGGCTGTATGCTCGCAACCCATAACCGTGTCGCCTATCATGCTGAGGAAATTTCGTTCTAAAGGTTAGGCCGTCCCGAAACTTCTTTATACCATGCCCGAAAAAGTCGAACTTGCTCTTGTCGAAGTCGTTTACAGACGAGACACGTTTCGCAAGGCCCGGCACATGTTTCGACATGGAGAAAAGTCATCTTTTCTTACCTTTACGTGGCTAGTTGAAATACGTGTGAGGAAACCGAACATGTGGGGAATGACGCGCGAATGGCGAAAGCAGACAGGCTGCAAATGCTAGCGTGGGAAGCAAAGTAACAACTTTGGAAACAACCGTATAAGAGCAAGTTACCTACGTATGATGGCCGCTTGAAGCCGTCAGGAAATAACGGGGACATTTTTCGCAGCTTGCACAAACTCCGCCAAAGCAGCCACCGTTGTGGGCTCGGTCATTCACGCCGGCATCCAATAACCAACCTTCCTCCAGTTCTTCTTTCTCCTAACCTTGCGGGTACGCTCCAGCCTACATATTGCCAGCCTCGAATCGTAAATTCTCTATTTCGTGACACATTATCGTGTTTATATAGCTATAGATACATGACGAATTTTAGCGCTTGCTCTGAAGGAGTAACTCCTTTGTATATTTGTGGCATGAGGAGCGAAGCCTATCGCTGAACTTAGCGTAGTCTGGGGATCTGGGGATAACCTCAGAGCGTTGCATTTAGTTGCGTCCGTAAGCTGCCTAATCCCCTGCGTGATCTTCACTCGTTTCGGCTGGGTAACCAGCGTGAAACTAGATGTTATATAAGAAAATTTAGCAAACACCCACACATGTTTGAAAAGCGTTACCATTACAAGAGATTTGAAAGGATGTTCTGTTCTGTACAACCTGCCGCCAAGTTCTAAGGACTCAGGCCAGCAAATTCCATTATTTAGAACGGCTATAACTTAGACGCTGTCACGCGTTCCTTTCTTTCTTTTTTTTTCTTTTGCTTTGGATTAACTCGTGTACAATGTTTCGGAATTTTGTGCCATTTTGTACCTTCTTGTATAATTGATGGAGATACATTATTTTGCAGCCATGTGACATTCCAACCGAAAAGCCCCGCTAGCTATTGGTTGCGTTTTTCCTTTTCTTTTGTCTAATTTTGCAAAGCTACGTTAACCTACACCATTGACATTGCGTCACTCCAAACACTCGTCCCAATTAGAGAAAACCTACGTAACACAATACATGCCTTCCCGCACTAAACTAAAAAAAATCATTTCTCAATAACGTACATATCTGCTGTCGAATTCCCCACGAACTGGCAAAGCTTCTCGTTCGTAAGTGATTCTTGTCATTGGGCAGTCACCGTCAGTAATGGTACAGCCATCATGAAGGTTCGCTGGAATTCGGTTCTTATGAACAAAACTAGCGTACGATCCTTTTGTGAATATGGGTGCCGGTTTGTCAGTGGTCAATGGGGGATTTCCCTCAGTTTTACTGCGTTTTAATAAGGCCCTGCGCTTCATACAGCAGCAAGACTCGAGCATTACGACGTAGAGTTAACACAGTCTATCGAGCAAAGTCTATGCGGACGTTACAACTCCCGCCTTCTCTTCAGCGCGCGCATCAAGCAAGTTGTCAGTGACGCTACTGATTTCTGCACAAAAAAACGATGATAGACGGCCGGCAAAAACTTTTAAAAACAATGGTTAGCGAAGATAAATCTTTTGTGAAGTCTTCCGGAAGACGCACGAAAGGCGCCAAGCGTGTGGTCGTTCTATTTACTGTATTTGCACAATGTCAATAACACCTCCATATTCCTCATGTATTTGCTTGTTCTCTAAACAGATATGATAGTTTCTGAACCTCTATTTTGCCAAAATATTTCTTGATGGCTAAAGAAAACTTTACTGTGGTTGCAGATAAATAAGGTATCAGGATCCCATTAACATCGTTACAATGCCTGCCACTTCATGTTAAGGTAAATTTAGGTAAATCAGAAATAATGTATACATACTGTGAAGCTTTTTTGCTGAAAGGATTCATGCATATCCTTTTTAGAAGATTGAAAGTAAGCTGGAGGAAAAA